>NC_141071.1:40262338-40384838 GCF_041138505.1 Cibotium barometz | reverse complement strand
TCAATGCAGGTTGAGCCCACGAGCAGTAACTTTAGCTTTCCAACTTTGGCTCAACTTTCCATTAGGGAATCCACAATGCCTACTCCGATAATGAGCATGACGGAAAGTACACCCGTTTTACCACTGTAGTTAGTACAACACCGCTACCTAGTGATACAGTACCTACAACAGTGTGTACCAGCGCATATCGACCATATGTACCTATCGCTACTCATGCTCATGTAGCTCCTACGCCTCCTGTTATGCCAATGGCGTATGCTCCACGAATGCCTTATCACAACCCTTATCCAAGAGGAGCTATGCCTAGTCACATATCATATCCTACGTCAGCTGCATACATATCAAGACCAATGCCAACTCCTGTCAACTAGGCCATCCCAGAAGTGCCTCCACCAGCTATGCCTGCTCACTTAGGTGATCTAGTAGCGTTTGCTCAAACGATCGGATGATCTTTTGTGGAAAACATGCGTGGCATGCCTGAGAGAGAGCCTAGAAGCAAGGCGGTACAAGTTGCCAAGCTCACTCAGAACTTCAGTGGTGGTAACGAAGATGTTAGGAAGCACATTGAATTTTTTGAACACGTGTGTGATTCCTTGGAAGAGCACAATGAGCTACATAAGTGTAAAGCCTTAGGCTTAACCTTGAGTGGAAAAGCCGGAGATTGGTATCGAACTTTAAGGGTTGAAGAGCGTACTCACTATCCCACTCTCAAGAGATTGTTCTTGAAAGAATACATACGTGAGGGTGTGCTTTGGGGAGTAGCATCTCAACTCCAAAAAGCTGAACGCGAGGAAGGAGAGTCAGTGAGAGACTTTATTAGTCGACTAAAGCATCTAAATTCTCGTTGTACTCCCAACGAGCGCTTCAATAACAACCAACTTTTTGATAGATTCATCCGAGGATTGTGCCGTGAGGACATATACAATGGCCTAGTCATTACAGGTCTTACGACGTGGAAAGCAATCACTGCCAATGCAATCCAGTTAGAAGACAACTTGATGATTGTAGGTAAAAAGGTGTCTTCGGAGACAAAGTTTGTTAGTTCGCAAGTATTTGGGCACGAGCCAATGACTGTAAAACCTATTGCCAAGGAGCCCAAGATATCGGAAATGTCTATATAGCTGACCTTACTAAGGCTCTCCAAGAATACTTTAGGGGTAATCAAGCTCCTCAAAATAGCCATATATACCCAAGAAGAGAGCAACAATGGTGTCTTGTTTGCTTAGGACCACATAGCACGAGTGAATGTTCCACATTCAGAGTTAAATTCAATGGGACTTGCAATACATGTGGTAAGTATGGACATCAATCTAAGGATTGTCTAGTACTTAAGCGTATGTTAGCAAATCAGGCACCACTAGCCTGGTCAAACACACCTCAAGTACCCGCACTGATGCCTGCACCACCTATCGAGCAACCGTCACAACACATAGTTCCAAGGAACCCAAATTTAGTCTAGTCTGTGCCGTTACCAACGCCAGTGCTAGGACCACAACCTCCACATCCAAGGATTACCCCTATAAACCAGATGGGTTGTGAGTCACATAGTGCGCTACAGAAGATTGCTACTCAAATGCAACCAAATCAAGGGAGCATGTCGGGAATGCCGGTACTTACATGTAATCGTTGTGGCATAGATCATTTGATTGCTCAATGTTCACATAATCCGAGTGCACCCAAGATTACGCCATTGAATTTGGTTGAGGTCACCAATGAGGCACTAGGAACCACACCTGTTGTACCCGCGAATGTAGTCACACGATCAATGCTTCAAAATCAAACTACATTCTTGAAGAGAGGGATACTGCACCAATTGCTCGAGCAAAGAGAAAGAAAACGCAACGGAAGAGATCGCTTAATGCCACAAGCTCCAAACCTAGTTCAAAGACTAATATAAGGACATGAGACGACCCCGTGTATATGAATGATCCTGAAGATGATTCTGATTCAATAGGAACCATGGGGACCAAAGCCACTACTTTAAGGGAGGAACCCACTCGGGAGCTCAACGAAGGAGAATCAAGCAAATATATAAATCAGGGAAAATAAAAGGAAACTCCTTCGGCCCCACAACCAAGTCAGCTAATGCCCCCTCAGCTACCCAGACTGACTGAGACTCCCAAAGACAAGCCACGTGGGCCAAAAACCTTCAAGAAAAAGATTGGAACTTACCCAAACCCAGTAGAGGAGATTGAACGAGTGCAACACTTAAGGGGTTTGGTTGAAGAAACACAAAGAGAACTGGAGCCAGACCCTAGAAAAATCAAGATTCCAGACACAGTGTTTCCTACACAAGTTTAGCCTCACAAAAGCCATAAACCGTTAGCTATACCTAGTATCATTCGGGAAGAAAGTGAGGATATGACATCAGGAAGTGGGCACACACCCTTCTTGCTTGAAAGAATGTTTAGTGAGGGAATGCCTGACCCCATCGAAGAGGAAGTGATTCCATCTTCACCAGTCCCTAGTCAGGGGCCGATATCTCGAAAAGTACCGTTGAATGTGTCCAAACTAATGGATTTCATGTCCTCTGAAATCAAAACCACGATCATATCCAAGTTATACGGAGATCCTGAGCTATTCTTAGCTCTTCGGGCATTTCTCAATGGAGAACTGAAGGCGGGGTTACTACAATTTGCAAATATGGATAGACCCGACACGCTTCAAGATGAGGAGGAACATTTGGATCTAGAGCCCAACCTAGATGAAGACTCGGTCGTTGAAATACCTGTTAACAAGTTGGGACAGTACTTTGAAGGTGATGAATCTAATGCAACCCTCCCCATTACTACCAAGGGATTAACTCTAAAGGGAATCCTTGATGGTGGTGCTGGAGTGAGCATTGTGACTAAAAACTATTGGGAATCTATGGGAAGACCTCACCTAGAAGTCACAAACATAGTGGTTAAGATGGCAAACGGAACTATAGCTAAACCTATTGGAATGCTAAGGGACCTTAAGATCAAGGTTATGGGATACAAGGTAAGACATACCTTCATTGTAATGGATTTCTCTAAGCATCCTATGTCATATCAAATGATCTTAGGACGTCCCTTCATGAGAGAAGCACAAATGGTGCATGACTAGTTGAAAAACCATGTCTACTTACAATTCCAGGACTCTGTCATTCGAGTTAATCTTGAGAATGGTCGCGCGCATCCTTTAGGAAGCAAGGTTATCATCGATAATCGATTGGATACCACTATTCACTCAGCCCCATTAAAGTATTGGTATACATACAAAAAAGAGACTGATGATGGGAAAGATTCTCCTTATATGGATGTCCTACCGGGCATGACTGAGTCAGATAATGTGGATTGGGTACACCTAGCGGCAACCATAGACACATGGGAAAATAGAGGCACAAGTTGGGTAACGCCTGAGGGGCAAGATATGCCACCATTAGTGCCAGTAAACATGATAGGTGTTATGCACTTTACTCCTGATGGCAAGAAAGTGGCAAACTCCCGTGACACTAAAAGCAGCGAAGACTCGACCAATGCGACTCCGAGTCTGAATCTCAAGAAGAAACTAACTCTGAGCCTGATAGGGGGTATGAATCAAATATTCACCCAAGTGTGGAAGCCACGTGCTCAAGGCCTAAAGAACAAACTGAGCTTAAGAAAATACAAGCGAGAGTGCAAGCTAAAGAATGTCAGCAACGTGTTAGGCGCCAACGAGAAGCCAACTTGGGGATTACGCAAGCATTTTTCGAGGAGGCAGAGGAGGAATCACAGGAATCTAACCCGCCTCTACGATACCCAATTGAGCTACAGAGTCCTTACGGGGAGGTGCTATATAATGCATTATTGGATACGGGAGCCCAACACAATTTGCTGTCATATGGAGTGTGGTGTCAACTTGGAAAACCACCCTCATCCAAGAGTGCCATCCAAGTTAAGGGTATCAATAAGAAGAAAACCACTGTCTCAGGAATTCTGCACACTCCTGTTGCCTATGACAAGGGGACTGTAATTCAAAGCTTTTTGGTTATGCCTGCTAGTACCATGGAGGGAACTGTAAACTTAGGGCACAAATGGATGTTAGCCACCAAGTGCAATATTAATTAGGCAACCAGGTGAGTTACAACGCAAGAACCAGTTGACCACTCAAGGTCGTAAGCTGAATCCCTCTACATTGCCTGTAAAACCTTGTAAACCAAATGTTGCCACCCCAACAACATTTTAAGACCGTGGTAAGGGAAAGGTAACAGAGTGCTCCACACCACTTCTTCCAGAGCTAGTTTGGATTCCCAAACGATTTCGATCAATACCACCTAGCTCAGGAAGGGGGAGCCACATGAAGCTTCTAGCTCCTCATGCCAGGCACACGTTGATATAGAAGTTTCTGCACGCTCTACACCTACCCTTGTCAATACCCACCAAGAAACCAATAAGTCTACATCTCCCCTTGTAAAAGTATCGTCGAAAACCATTTCCTTCGTTCGTTCATGGGAGCGTACACTACCATCTCTGCAATTTGATCTGGCCACAAGGGTCATAAAAAGCTATCTGACCACATCACCATCTATAACCCACTGGATAAATTGGTTCCAAGGGGCTACAACATCATTGTAAAAAATATGATCTACCCAAGGAAGGGGGGAGCATGTACTCACATTCGACATTCTACTGCTTCCTCCCTAACCTTCTCCCCTAACCATGTAACTCCCAAATTCGAGGGAATGTATATACATAGCTTCATACACAAAAAAGAAAAGAAAAGAAAAACAAAAAATAGTAAAAAGAGCAAGAGCACATTAAGAGGAGAAATACCCGCCCACAATTAGGAACTAGATTGACCTGTCTTCATAAACCTACTGATGCTATATCTCTGTTTGCAGATATGGCAGATGCACGAGCATCTGCCATATGGCATATATGGCAGATGCACGAGCATCACAGACTTCATCCACTCCCACCTTTGGTGAGAGGTATCATCTGTACATTTCTCAGATATTTCACATGTGCTATCCTATAATTAAAACCGAATTGGATCATATAGATGTACTAGCCAGAGAGGGAAATGTTAAGGAATTAGAATGGCTAATTCGCCTATTGACCACAACTGACCCCTACTCCGTAGAGGACGTATCCTCGATAGCCCAAGACTTTCCTTGTCCATAGGATGACTATCCTCGCATAGTTACATTCTTGACGAGTTTATGTGGATGGGAAAACTGACCCCTACTCCGTAGAGGACGTATCCCCGATAGCCCAAGACTTTCCTTGTCCATAGGATGACTATCCTCGCATAGTTACATTCTTGACGAGTTTATGTGGATGGGAAAACAAAGAAGATATATATGACGATGAATGGACGGATGAAACTCATGGCACTACCGAGGCTGATTTTATTTATTTGGATGATGCAGATAGAGGCTTAGCCTTAGGGCTAGAGCCAGAACTCTACAACATCCTCTTACCTTGATTCTCAGTATTAGTGTGGTGAGGACTGGTAGGTAGGTTAGTGTTTTCAAGTTGTTTCTAGTTTTGTATCCTTAAACTAGTCCTTATTTTTCCCACTGATGTGCCTCGCGAGGTATAGTGCTTGTTAGTTAATTATACAGGTTGAAAAGTTTGAGGTGGGTTTGCTTTCAAGTCCTAAGACTGCCACAATGTTCATACATAAATATCTACATCAAATTACGGGCATTTCTCATCGAATCAAGGAGATCTCCAAAATACAGGTGTAATTCTTTCATGCCCACTCTCTTTCATTTTTACTGTTCAATTAATTGCATGAACTATAATGCATGACCACATGGAATTTGTCAAAGCACTACTTAGTTTTTGAAGTTGCCTAACATGTTAGTGTAAATCATTAATGAGTTTAACCTTATTTGAGAAATTCTTGGGAATGCATGAAGTCTTTAGTTAACCTTGGAATATGGTTGTCTTAGGTCTAGGGTTAAAACCATCTTAATGTTTGAACAACCTGGCCGTGTGTGTTGACCTCTGAGACATAGCTTTTATCCCTTTATCGAAAGGATGTAAGAACACATTATAGTTCAGAAGCAAAAATCCAAAGAGATGAATAAAATAAAAAGAAAGGCCTATGAAAATGGCAATGTAAGTCTATTATGTGCTTTAATGTCGGCCTATCGCCCTATTGACACTTGGTAGGCGAGGAGTATTCTACTCCAGACCGATGCCCTGGGTTGGTAGGGGGTAGCCTTGCCTAAGGTGAGCTAATAGATTCCTGGCGAAGGCCTTGTGTTAAACATGGCACCAGGATCGATGCTAGTTTTACCTTAGGGAGGTCGCCATTGTTTGTAAAAATTGTCACGTGCATAAAAGAAATAAAGGGAAAAGGCTCCTATAACTCTGATGTTTCTTGTGTCCCTAGGCTCTTGGGATTAGCTTGTTCTTAGAGTAGACACATTGTGGTCATCTGTTTATTTATTAAGCTTGGTAATTTTCCTTGACTTAGGCCAGTTATTATAGACCTTGATTAACCTTCGACACCTTGCTAACTCTTGAATTACTTTCAATAATTTTAAACTCCTGTTAATTTGCTATGCTAACTCATTCATGTGACCCCTTAAACTAAGTTCTCATGGCAAACTTCCATTGTGCTCTAACATGCTTGATTTTATTACACTCTATCTTTTGAATTCTAGCATACTTTCACTCTACTTCCCTGTTTTGCAGATACAGTCTACCACAACAAACCCTGTCAAGCTTACCATACCATAGCTTCTCAGGAAGGAATCTACATCAAGAAAGGGGGCATGTTAACCTATGTGGCGGACATCGAGACGTATTAACTTTTACGTCATATAATTATTTATAAAGGGATTGGGTGATCGCCGATGAGAGGCGCACCTCGAATTTCATCAGGATAAGGGTTAGGATCGGCCGACCATGTGTGGGTGCCCATGTGTGAACGGCTAGGTCACATATAAGAGTCAAATGTAAACCTAAAACCTCTCATTCTCAATGTGTTGAATACAAGGAGTGCTCTTGCTTTATCTTCTCCATCCCCTTCTCCTGCGTGTGTGTGTGTGTGTGTGTGTGTGTGTGTGTGTGAGAGAGAGAGAGAGAGAGAGAGAGAGAGAGGGTAGCGATCGAGCATTGCATGGCGGCCGGCGAGGCGGTAGAGCGACGAGGGTGGCTCCTTCTTCATCTCGACGCGAGAATCCTTCACGACAGCAGTCTGAGCGGTGAACCATGTAAAGTTCAAAGACGACCTCGAACTTTAACAAGGCACGCTCAAAATAGTGTAAGCAAACCTAACACATGGAGAAAAGCAAGGTGGAGGCCGATGAGAAAATATTCGCAGAGGGGGAAGCACAAATTGCAAACCTCACCCACTAGAGGTGATGGAACACAAAAGAAGTAAAGAGAAATATTAAATAGAAGCTATGCTCAAGCCATAAGGACATTGCGAGGTAAGTTGCACAAGCATAGGCTGAAAAAGAGGTTATGCTAAAAAGCCAACAGAATGTGTAAGCCATCTTTAGGAATAGATGCAAGAGGCAACATAGATGTAGTAAAATCTCAAGGTGAGTTAGCAAAGGCCAAGGTAGAAAATGCAAGTATCTACAGAAAAAGTTAAGGAGGCTAAAGATGTATATGTCAAGCTCCAAGAAGCAAGGACTACTAGAGAGGCAACAAAATAGGATGGGTGAAGTTAAAAGATGATGCAATCACATTGAACCACAACACCACCTTGCTCCACGAACTTAACCACAACAGCCAATGAAAAAATATTGAAAGGGAATACAAGAGACACACCTAAACACACATTGCTCTCAATTCATCATCAACACCAAGTAGAGAAGCTCCATAGCTTCCTTAATTGTTTTCCACAAAACACAACATATTACAAAATGATAAGTTCACACTGAAACAAACATGATGCTAATGTCCACACACTCGGCCAGTTGGGCAAAGCCATTATTATCCACACACACACTAATTCCCGATGAGCTTGCATTCTCAACACTTCCTCTCAAGCTCACCATGTCCATTTCATGTACTCTAAGTATGTCTCTGAAGTACTCATACTTCTCTTTACCAAGTGGTTTGGTAAAGATATCCGCAACCTACTCTTCAGTCTTCACATATGTCAAATCTATTTGACCATCATACAGTTTCTCCCATATGAAATGATAATGGGCCTCTAGGTGTTTAGTCCTCGTATGATAAACCAAAATACTAGCCAACTAAATACTGCTCATGTTGTCACATTGTATGATAATAGCTCCATCACGATGTTGTCCAAAATGGCCAAATAACTAGTTACCTCTATACTCTACCTCTATGCTAGATAAAGCAACTATGGGTTGCTTCTTGTTGCTGCTCTAACTCACTGCAACACTTCCATACTAAATGCATACCCACTAGTAAACCTCTTGTCACATAAGCTGGGTTGCTTCTTGTTGCTGCTCTAACTCATTGCAACACTTCCATACTAAATGCATACCCACTAGTAAACCTCTTGTCACATAAGCACTACCTACCCAATCACTAGTTGTTCCTCTATACTCTACCTATGTGCTAGATAAAGCAACTATGGGTTGCTTCTTGCTGCTCCAACTCATTGCAGTACTTCCCATGCTAAATGCATGCCCACTAGTAGACCTCCTATCACTACCTGCCCAATCTGAATCTATGCAGCCATACACCATCACACACTTCCCATGCTCATATAATAAACCATAATGGGCAGTGGTCTTCACATATCTCATGATCCTCCTGATAGCATCCAAATGTGACTTCCTGGGACTTGGCATAAATTGATTGACTAGTCCCACTGCATAACATAAATCCGGTCTAGTGATGGTCAAGTAAATCAAGATATCGACCATCTTCTTCTATACATAGTAACATCATCCAACTCACCACCAAGATATCGACCATCTTCCTCTATACATAGTAACATCATCCAACTCACCACCAAGGTCATCCCTTAGCTTTATGTTATGCTCCAATGGTGTCACCAAGGCTTGCATCCAATCATGCCATACTTTGCCAACAGATCCAAGACATATTGCCTTTGCACCAACCAAATACCATACGATGTCTTGATAACCTCAATGCAAGAAAGAATCTCAGCTCTCCCAAATATTTCATGTCAAACGAGCTATTTAATGATACCTTCACTGTCATTCCCACAATCACGTGTGATTATCAAGTCATCCACATAAACAATGGTCACCACCATACCATTCTCTGTCTTCTTCACATATGGTGAAGAATCTAAATTTCCCATATGAAATCCAATGCTTATGAAATACTTGCTAATCCTGACACTCCATGCTCATGGTGCTTGCTTCAACCCATATAATGCTTTCTTCAATCTGCAATCTGGGTGTACATAACCCTATGGCTATTCCATAAACACTTCTTCTTGAAACTCTCCATTCAAGAATGCATTCTTGACATCCATTTAATGCAATTCCCATCCTTTAGACGAGCCAATGAAATCACAGATCTTACTGTAGCCATTTTAATCGCTAGGCTAAATGTCTCATCATAATTAAGTCCATGTGTTTGTGCATAACCTTTAGCGACTAGCCTTTCCTTACACCTTTCCACCACGAGTCACTTGCATTTGACTTTGCAAACCCATTTACATCCAATCACATTCTTTCCTTTTGGTAACTCAACCAAATACCATGTATCAGTATGTGCCAAAGCATCCATCTCTTCATCCATAGCTTTGTCCCATGCTTCTTTGCCAATAGCCTCATCAAAATAAGAAGGTTCCACATGCTTAACCATATATGCATAATGCATAGCATGCCCACTGTATGTGAATGTCTCTATTGGGATACCTCACTCTTTGTGACCTCCTAGATGGTTGTGGCTCACTACTACGAGCTCCTTGAGCTCTAGCATGTGGCAGTACATACCTATCATTCCTTACACCTGGAGTTCTTACCACTAGGATTCCTAACTCATTATCTAGACTCTCTGAACTAGATGGGTCATAACTTGCATTCACAATGCCTCAACTTTCTTCTTACTTTTATCCAATGCACTATTCTCAATGCTCACTTCATATCTCAATCTTCCTGACCTTGGACTCACATTTGTCACTACTAGATGTCTCATATGGCCCATACATACTAGTAGACTCCTATAATGGTAAATGTACATCCTCATTGGCATCAATGTCATCAATGACACTCTCACTTTACTTATACCAACTAGACATGTCATAAAATATCACATCTCTACAAACGAGAACCTGCTTTGTCATTGAGTTGTAACATTTGTATGCTTTTCTATCTTGTGTATGCACAATGAACACACATTTTTTAGCTTTTGGATCCAACTTCCTCCTCTTCTCATCTGGCACATGCACATAAGCAATACATCTAAAAACTTTCAAATGTCACGCCTAAAACCTGTCATCCTCATCTCAGGAGTACTCTCATGTATAGCAACTATAAGTGTCTCATTCAAGATGTACACCGATGTAACACATGCCTCTGCCCACAATAATACAATGGCATACTCTTCTCATTCATCAATTCTCTTGCTACTTCACCTATCACTCTATTCTTTTGCTTAGCAACCCTATTTTACTGAGGGATACCTGCATGTGAGTTGTCGTCTAATACCATGTTTTCTTACCACCACTATTTGTTCTCAAACATTTGATCTAGTGACCATATTGCTTTTTCACAAGTGCTTTGAACTCTTTCAACTTGCCCAATTCTTCAATTTTATCTTTCAAGAAGTAAATCTATGTCATCTTGTTGAAATCATCAATAAATGTAATGTAGTACCTGCTCCCATTTATTGATTGTGTTTGAGTGGGAGACTCCAAATATCACTATATACAATCTCAAGTGGTCTCCTACTCGTTTGACTATCTGTGGGAAATGGCAACGTTGCTTGTTTGACATGCATCACAAACATGTGTACTCCCATCATACTTGAATCTTGGCAGACCACCAACAATGCCCTTTGTTTGCATAGATTTCAGCTTTTGTATGCTCACATGTCCAATCATCTTGTGCCCAATATCAAGGTCTGGCACTATCCCATGATTGGGAGAAAACATGGCTGATTTTAATTGTGGTATGATTGCATCTAGCTTAAATAAAATCCTTTCTTTTTTACATTTGGCAATCAATTTACATCCATGCTTAAAGTCCTCAACAAAGCATCCATGCTCATTGAATCGCACCTGTAATCCTTGTTCTTCCATTTGTCTAACACATGCCAAACTCTTTGTAATAGATGGCATCACTTTACGATCATGGATCCTCAACGGTACATGACACGGGACCTTAAAATGCTTTTTGAAGAATAATACAAAACTCACAATTACATCAAGAACTAAACCATAAAATCGAATTCAAACTAACAAGAATGAGCATAAATAAAAATAAAAATAAAAATAAAAAATAGATACTTTTTATAAGCACGGAACTTTAGGGAAAATTTCAAAAGTTATCTTTTCATAGTGTAAATCCAAAAAGGTATAATTTCATCATAAATTAATGTTGTCTCGCCCAACGTTTATCCTCTAATCATTGTAGCATGCCATGATAACATGGTGTATTGGCCCACTACTTCAGTTCCATTTATGATAATACACCATGATAACATGGTGTATTGGCCCACTACTTCGGTTCCATTTACCCTTATTAATCTCATTAGTATAGAGTTACATTGATTTTGCGATCTTTTCCCTAACTTTCTCCTTTGATAAGAGAGTGAGGAAATTGAAAGTGAAATGATAAAAATGATGCCATAGAGACTTTTTATAAGCACTCAACTTTAGGGAAAATTTTAAAAGTAGCTTTTCATATTGTAAAACCAAAAAATTATTATATCCATCATAAATTAATGTTCTCTCACCCAACGTTTATCCTCTCTAATCATTGTAGGCAGGCCATGATAATATGGTGGTGTATTGGCCCACTACTTCGGTTCCATTTACCCTTATTGATCTCATGAGTATAGAGTTACACTGCTTTTACAATCTCAGATGCCCTAATTTTCTCCTTTGATAAGCTTCTACCTAGTGTGTACTGGAAAAACCAATCAAACATTTCAATTAGGTAATTGGTTTGTGTCACCCCTCCTCTAACATGAGATTTGCATCTAGAGTGGATTAGGGTGTGTAGAAATGGATTAGAATCAATATTATGCATGCTAGAAAAGCATGCTAAGATGTTGCTAGAAAATCACTTTCTTGCTTAAAAAGCAAGAAAGTATTAACATTAATGAATATTTTAATGATAAAAATGAAGCATAATGACAAGGTAAAAGGTTTGGCTCAAAAGCTGATATGTTTGATCCATAGATAGAGTGACTTTTTATAGGCTTGAGTACATCTCCATTAGCCATTAAACATGACCTATAAGATGTATTAATCTCTCCCTATCTTTCCTAGATTTGAGAGCCATCTTCCTTGAAGTGAGTGCCCATTTGGCATCTTTTCTCACTTGTTCTAGGTGCCTACTTTTGGCCTCCACATGGCTTGGCCATTCCACATATCCTTTAACCTTTTGAATCCCTTTGACACTTTGAACCATAGTCTATGACTTATGTAACTCATACAAATGTTTGAGGGTCACATACCACTCCCCCTAACACTAAAGATTACCTAACATCACTTGCTATTTCAACACT
Source organism: Cibotium barometz (assembly GCF_041138505.1). NCBI lineage: Eukaryota > Viridiplantae > Streptophyta > Polypodiopsida > Cyatheales > Cibotiaceae > Cibotium > Cibotium barometz. Next base: position 40,372,236 of record NC_141071.1, on the reverse strand, counting down.
CCCCCTCAAGTGATGAACTACTACCACTATACATACACTGAACCTATACTCTTAGTCATTTGCTAGAGTGGTTTATCACAAGTGTCTCATAGGATACAATATTAGCTTAGAGCCTATAGTTTTACACAAGGGTAGGAATATAATCAGTGGTATAGGGTATAAACAGAAGGTGAGAGGGGTGTCCTCTTCCATCAACTAGAAGAGTCTTTTTGATGATTAGCCTCCTTATTAGGAAGCCCCTTAATTTGGATCTTCTTTTGTCATCATCTTTGCTTGAGTGTTGTTTGGAGTCTTCTTCTTACTCAAATAATCTTTCTCTATGTGGCTTTGCTTGCCACAAAAGTTACACTTCACTTTGGCTCTTGGTTCTTCGATGAAGAATGCCTTCTCCTCGTAGGGTCTCTTTTCTTCTTTGATCAAGGCTACTTCAATGCCGGTGAAGGTTTGGTCGAGTAGGTTCTTCAAGGTAGCCACCAATGGGCTGAATGCTTCCAAGCTCATGCTCTTGAGAAAGATTGTTGTGGCAGCATCCTCCTCTTCCACTGGAGACCCAACATCATGCAAGTTGTTGCATAGTAATTTTCATTTTATTTATATGTTCTTGGAGTGACTCGTTCTCTTCTCTTTGATGTCCAACCCAAAAGATTGAATTTTCAGACTAATTTTGGAGTTATTTTATTTGGGATCAATTAGCTTCTCTAGTTCATCCCATTTTAACCTTTTGATGAAATATCTTCTGATGCAATGTGACAGATGAAATAATCACCTAGCCCTAATGCAATGATGGCTACAACTCTCTCATATCTTCCTAGCCAAAGACTTTTTTCTTTCTCTTCTAATCTTGGACATTTCTCCCTTCCACTTACTATCCCCTAAAGCCCATCTTTCATTAGAACAAACTTAAGTTTTACTTGCCATGTATGGAAACCTTCACCACAATTAAATTTATCTACTAGGAGTGGATTTGACATGGTTTCCTTATGGCGATGGGAAGGTATTTGCAATGGGGTTATCCAAAGCTAATGTCTAGTTTCTTTAATAAAAGTGGAAACATACATTTGATGTGATTATTACTTTTCAAATTCAAAAGCTATAGAACCAAGAAATACCCTAACTTGGGAGAGTAATTTGGAGTACTAAACCAAGGGGCAAATTGATTTTGATGTGGGTGTTTAACCAAATCAAGCACATTGCTTCTAAGAATTCATTCTTGCATCTCTGTTTTGTCTCCTTCAAGTATATCCACCATCAAACTAAGATAATGATCTTGTAAATAGCACTCCTAGTGTCTTCACTTAGAAACCTTTATAGTGCAATAGAAGAACAAACTATAATGTGACACATCTATGCTAGTAATAAATACATATACAGATGATCAAGGAGAGAGAGTGAAGTGTCCATACCTGTAAAAACTTGTGCTAGGAATTTAGGCCACCCAGCTTATTATTTTGAGTAAATGGGTGCACTAAGGTATCATGTTTCTAAAAATGTGCTTTGAACCATATCATAATCATGTTAAAACTTAGGCGTATTGCTTCCCAAGCATTCTTGGCATAAATCAATCCTTTTTCAAAACAAAGAAATCTATGCAAGTATTATTCTAGATTTCACTTCCTCATTCATAAATTTTCCTATGAAAAATTTCAGCACTACCATTTAACTTTTGTTACATAGTCTACACTTAATAATTTTACAAGTCTCTCTAGGGACGGCGAGGTGGTGGGTCTAAGTCTCCTACTATAAATTTTCCCTTGTGCTGCTTTTCATGAACCTTGTATATGGTTTGTAATTGATAAAGAGTCATTTATTAACATAGACCTGTGGGCATATACTCTCCAATTAATGTAAGAGGCCCTATTATTGCTTAGCCCTAGCCTTGTATGTGGTAGTAGAAAAATATTTTTGATTAACTTCTTTAAAGAATTCCAAGTTTGGGGTTTGTAACGGCTATTCTTGGTGACATTCCACCATAAAGAAGCACCTCCCACTAGATGGTTAGTAGTACACATTTTATCATGTTCATAGAATTTCTCCCTCTAATAGAAACCATCAAGGTAGCACCAAGAAAGTACAATGTATGCATCTTTCTTGCCTCATAATTTTCAAAAGAAAAAGCTTTATGGCTTATTTTACTACCCTTCCTAGAATTGTGAGCACGTAGAGTGACCTCAATAGTCATATTGATTCTAAAGTGTTTTAGATTGGATGTGCCTCTACTCCCTCTTTGTTTGATTGGATGTGCCTCTACTCCCTCTTTGTTTGAGATAATCTATCTTCTAGCTCCCTCCTTAACTCCCTCTCAATAGCTATTTGTGATTCTGCAAAGTGTTAAGCTACACTTGAAAAGATGGAAGTTATGGATTTTTCCCCATGCTGATAGAGAAAATCTAAGGAAAAATATAACATAAATTATATTATTTTTGGAGAAAGAGAAAGAAAGCAAATAAGTGGCTTATCTGTCACTCTAATCACACAAAAAAAGAGTTTTCTCATTGCATCTTGAGTTGATTGTCCATAAAAAGTTGAGTTCTGCTCTTCGTTCATAGTAAGTCATTCATACTGTGGTAAGATGGGTTCCACTCTTTATCCATAAGGTAAGACGGGTGTCAATAACTCCAAATACTAAGGTAAGATGGGTTCCACTCTTTCATCCATAAGGTAACACAGGTGTCAATAACTCCAAATACTATGATCTGTGTGGTAGAAAAGCTAAAATTGTTTTCAAGGTACTTGTAAACAACAACATAATAAATCAACCTTTGAATTGCCGTTAGAATTTGAGATGATTTGGTAGCTTTTGAAGATGTTTTCCCTTATTTGTAAGCACTGAGACTATGCAAAAATAATGATCTTATCATAATATAAAATTTTCATTGAAAAAATGAACTTTAAAAGGTTTTGAACCACATCCTTACTACACTCTACAATATTGAAATGCCACTTCTAGTCAATTGAAAGTAAAGATAGATAGATAGATAGATAAGATAGATAGTTAGATAGATAGATAGATAGAGAGAGAGAGAGAGAGAGAGAGAGAGAGAGAGAGAGAGAGAGAGAGAGAGAGAGAGAGAGAGAGAGAGAGAGAGAGAGAGAGAGAGAGCGAGAGAGAGAGAGAGAGAGAGAGAGAGAGAGAGAGAGAGATGATAAGATGTCCTGGGTGGGCTATGAGGAAGGAAGGGGCTGGTGGGTTGGGCAGAGGGGCAAGGAGAAAGGGAGGGGCTTGGCTCTGCGAAGGGGCAAGGAGGGATAAGGAGGTGGTGGGAGATTGTGGAGGAGATGGGAGGAGCATATAGTTGAGTGGAAGAGAGAGACTGTTGAATTTTTAGAGAGAGAGAGTGGTTGGGAAAAAAAACTCCCTTGAGGAAGCTCCACTCAAACTTATGCTTAATCATACCTGCCAATTCCTTCCCCCACCAATAGAGGATATCAATAATTGATTTACATTTAATGAAGCATCCCATCTATGAGACACAATATTTTCAAGCAGTAAAGCAATTCTCATAGCAAGTACTTTAACCAAAAACTTTTACACCACAGGTAGTTTTGTATTGAGTCTCTTGTGTGAGAAGGTTTCATAACCAACCTACTTGGGTATCTTCTTTTAATGAGTCCTTCTTAACACATGATTCCAATTCTTGTACACCATAGTCTCTAGTGAGAGAAGGATTTACAAGAAAGTTATTTGGGAGTCTTCTTAATGAGTCCTTCTTGTATTCACAACAAAATAGTATGCTCATAAAATGTCACATAATCTCATTGCAATAATCAAGTTTCATACACCCATATTTATAGTCTTGGGAAGGACTCCAAACCATGCTTTTTGTGCACCCTAGTGCCAACCATGTGCTCATTAATGCTCACACTACATGTGCAACCTTGTGCTTTCCATGTGTCACCTTTTGACCATTGACTTTATCTTTTACAAGTGACCATACAAATCAACCTTTGATATTAGACCCTTAGTCTATTCCTTTATCTAATGTGCATGCTTCTTCTCTTGTTCATGTGACTCACTCCCTACCGTTCTTGTGCTCCATGGTACCACATTTTTTCAACACCCCCCCTTGGTGCCAAATATTTGGGCTACTCAAGGTGGTTGGATGTTGGTTAAAAAATGTTGTTTTGAATTTTTACTTTCTACATTCCCCTATGTGCTATGAGCAACTTTGGCTCGTGTGTTACTTTAGCACTTCCTTCCCTTGATGGTGACTTGACCTATCTTTGAGGCCTAGAGGTCATCTCTAAGAGTGAGTCCCCCCCCCCCCCCCTTGATAAAGACTTGACTTATCTTTGAGGTCTAGAGGTATCTTCTAAGAGTAGGGTTACGAATTTTGGCTATTTCTTCTACTTTGGCTACATCATTGGCCTCAGAGAGTAGTTACAAGTACCTTTTGTAGTAGGAAGTAGGATTTTTTCTTTACAACAAATTTTTGTTTAAGAAGTGGGAAGTGGTTGGTAGCTTCTTTGTTGCTCATGTTGATGTCTGTGTCGTCGTAGCATTTAGGTTTCTATGACCTTGACTCTACTTCTTGTTCTTATTAAACACTTGCATACTCATTTGGTTGGCGTTTTTAGAAGGGTTGTACATTTATTTTTCACTAGCATGCTCATTTGGCTACTTACAAATTTTTCACACTTAAGAGATTATGACTGCTCATATTGGCGGCATGTGCACTGGTTACATCAAGTAAAATGAACAAATTGAATGTCACCGAATTGGAGATCTTGCTGAGGAAATACTTTGGTGAAGCATACTGAGCAATGCAAAACACGCGAGAAAACAAAAGTGTGGATTCCCATGTGAACAACTCTTTACATAGCTCCTTTTAAAAAAAAAACATGTGAACAGGTGCTTGTGGTGAGAGGTCCTTTTACATGAGCGATTTTCCTCAACTTCGTTCACTGTGTTGAGGACTGGTTGCTGTCGACGACAACTGTTGATGTTACGGGCTCTGCTTCACGGGGTGACTGCTTGTTGCTGCTACTGCTGTTTGTGCGTCAGCTCCTTCCTTTGATGTTGTGCAAAGGAGATTTCTATAAACCCTAATCAGACTAATCAAAAGATAGAAAATGATAACTCCCTTTAGAAAACCTAATGTTCTTGATTACTTCACTAATGAGCTATCCCAACCAAGTCTCATACCATGTTACACATCATGGATGTAGGGTGCCTCGTAGCAAGTAATTGTAGACATGATTAATGAGGCTAATGAGGTGATTATTCACAACAAAATAGTATGCTCACAAAATGTCACATAATCTCATTGCAATAATCAAGTTCCATACACCCATATTTATAGTCTTGGGAAGCACTCCGTACCATGCTTTTTGTGCACCCTAGTGCCAACTATGTGTTCATTAATGCTCACACTACATGTGCATTATGCATCTTTCTATGCATAAAATCAATTTTAATGAGGATAACACTTTTGAAATAAAAATAAATCCTTTATGCATCTTTCTATGCATAAAATCAATTTTAATGAGGATAACACTTTTGAAATAAAGATAAATCCTTTATGCATCTTTCTATGCATAAAATCAAATTTAATGAAAATAACTCTTTTGAAATAAAAATAAATCATTTATGCATCTTTCCATGCATAAAATCAATTTTAATGAAAATAACACTTTTATAATAAAAAAAATCCATTATGCATCTTTCTATGCATAGAAATTAAATTTATTGAAAATAACACTTTTATAATAAAAAATTTTCCATTATGCAACTTTCTATGCATAGAAATTAAATTTAATGAAAATAAAACTTTTATAATAAAAAACTTTTCTATTATGCATCTTTCTATGCATAGAAATCAATTTTAATAATTAATATCAGTGATATCCATGCATATTCATAGGTGAATATGTACGTGGAGTTAGAATATTTCTTTTAGAATGCACAAACGGTCGAAATTACTCTTTTGGAATAACATAAAAATAAACTTTCTTTCCGACAAAATTTTGAAAATTTTTACCATAACTTCCTTTGTATGGCTAACCATTTCTCATTTTTATCATTCTAATTTCAACTTAAATTAACCCAATCTAGATGTATAGAACTCTAATCTACTCAATTTTCAGAATTCAAGAGAGTAAATAATAAGAAAAGTTTAATTAATTATTTAACTAATCTTTCTAGGATTAATAAAGGTTGAATTGTAAAAAAGAGAAGGGGGTGGCCTTTTCCTCAAAGGCATAGCATTTGAATTTAATTCAAGTAACTGTCATACAAGAAAATCAAGAAAACCATAGATTTAAAATAAAAAACGTAAGAAAATTTAGCTTACATGGAGTTGTAAGCTTTCCTTTGGCTTGAGGGATTGAGGGTTCTACTCTTGTTTGAAGCACGAGAGGCCACCAATTTCTTTGGAGAGGATTAGGCCAAAAATAATTGAATTATTAAAAAAATTCAATGTAAATGGCTCAGGACAGGAGCATAGTAATAGTGTATAAACACCATTAAGCTTTTACAAAGGGGAAAGCTTCTATTTATAGGAAAAAGTGAGCCTCTCTAACCAAGCAAACTGATTCTAGAATTTTTCAGATCAGTTTGGTCAATTTTTGACCATTTTTAGGTCAGTTTAGCTTACTTTTTGGATCTAGTTGAAATAGGAGAGAGGAGAGATAAAAATATCTCATTATTTTTTAATTTAAAACTCCCCCACACATGTGAAATAGATGCCTCTTTCATGAGGGGAGATCCCCACACTAAGGTGTAAAAAATGCATCATTTCCTCTAAATATTACTTAATTTTTAACTCTAATAAACCTTGTACATACTCAGTCAACTCTTCATCTTATGTGAGCATTTACTCATTTTTGGGGGTTTTTCTTTTATTCTTAAATTTATCTCCTCCCTACATTTCGATTAATCTTATTGGTCCATAGGAGCCAAAATAGGGTAAAACAGGATCTTTCTTTTATTTTTGAGAGGGGAATAATTATAAACTCAGAAGGGGAGGTTCTTACACCTGCACACCTCAAAAGCTGGAGGGAGGAATCTTACATCCTACCCCACTTAAATAATGCGAGATGTCCTCATCTCGCATACTAGAGGACAACTCTTTCCCTTAAGACCCAACTGATTCTGGGGTTTCTTATAATCTGATGAACCCAACAGAATCTTGGGATAAAGATCCCTTATATAGAACTCATCATCAGATATAACAATTCACTCAGATCATATCATTCAATTCCTTATCACAATAATGATTCATTAGACCCAAATTTCCATCTGAACAGTCCTCCATGGGAATTTTCAATTATAGTGATTTTTAATTTGACATCCCTTAACTTGATCCACTGGGTCAAGAGTTAACAGTAGCAATTAGTCAGCACAATCCACTAATCTCATAGTGATTTGCTGAAGTCATTAACGTCATTCTAGTTACGATTATCATCACAGGGACTCATCCCATTCATCCTCATTGTGGTTTTTCTCAACTTATCGCTTTTCAACCAAAACTTAGGAATCATCATTTTTGAATCAGAATCCAAATCAACTCATCAGTTCTCAACCAGAGTTTTTAAAATCATTGGAATTCATCATCTAGATAGCATTTATGCTTATAATTTCAAGGTCTTAGATTTACTCGTATATACTGCCAGTAAAGAGCTGCAGTTATACGAGTAGTCATGGTCCTTAGAATTTTAAGGTAAATATCATCATGTCTAGGCCTTAAGCAAGTCAGGGATTCCATGCAATTGTGGTACTTCCATCTGAAGACCCAATTACTAATTTATGAATTTCAGTCTGAATATCAATTTGTATGAATTTCATCACACAATTACAACCTTTTACTGCTACTTCATAAATTTTTGATATTTTTGGCTTCTCGGTTGATCCACATTAGCGAATTTGCATTGATACCACCTGAGAGATCCTTGTCCCCATCGTGCAACGAATTTAGGGGTACTAGCAGCAGCGGAAGTAGCACTTCTTGCGCGGGGTAGGGTCCCTCACTCGGGGCCTCGCCCACATGGATATCCGGACAAGAGACTAATCCCTCGATTCTTCCCAAAACCGAACCCAAAAAAACTTCCCTCGCCTGGAAAGCACATGCGATTCCTAGACTTCCCTTGCTCGAAAAGCACGGGCGATTCCTCCAGGATAATTTTACTCTAACATAGTCAAAAGCCTTATCTAACTGAACTAATCTGACCGAACCAGTAAGTCCTATAGTCAAATTAAGGAAAAGATTGCACTTGGATCATAGAGACCAACGCTTTTTTCCTCATTGAGAGGAACAGCCGTTGATTCTTTTCCATAGAAATTTTTTTTATCTGGGATTTACTTCATCTATCGTACCATAACAAAATTGAGTCTCATTTTAGGGACCCATCAGTCGAGCCTAACCCTATCTAGTCGCGTGGGTTAGCCAACTGCCTAACCACTGTAGTGATGGGATCCATTTAAGAATTTGGTTAAGTTTTGTCCCATGTACGAGGGAAAAGAGTTCCCAGGCCCCCTTGCCGGATATTCATGCAAACTTAAAACTAGTCACACCACTCACACCCAATATGAAATTCCCTTTTTCACAAAATCAGCTGTCTCAATCATTTAATGAAACCATAGTGTCACTGATCATAATCCTCCAAAATATCCGGTTGAATCCTAATTTCTAATTTTTCCTTCATCGATGTACCTATGGCATCATTGGCAACCAGAACGCTCACCACCTGTCCACTCACCAGGGGTCTTTTTGATAGTTCCTAGCTCAGCCGACAATATTTTCAAAATAAAAAATCTCTGTTGAAGATCAGGAAAATCAACCAACAGATCCATATAAAAGAACCATGAACTCATCCATTGAATGAATGGATGGATGGATGTGATGTGAATAGAAGTGATGAGATGTGAGATGAATAGAGGTGACGAGATGTGATTTTAATCAGATTAGATATAAATGAATGGATGGATGGATGTGATGTGAATAGAAGTGATGAGATGTGAGATGAATAGAGGTGATGAGATGTGATTTTAATCAGATTAGATGAGATGTAATTTTAATCAGATTAGATGTAAATGAATGGATGGATGGATGTGATGTGAATAGAAGTGATGAGATGTGAGGTGAATAGAGGTGATGAGATGTGATTTTAATCAGATTAGATGTAAATGAATGGATGGATGGATGTGATTTGAATAGAGGTGATGAGATGTGAGGTGAATAGATGTGATGTGAATCAGATTAGATGTGAATGAATGGATGGATGGATGTGATGTGAATAGAGGTGATGAGATATGAGGTGAATAGATGTGATGTGAATTAGATGGATGTGAATGAATGGATGGATGGATGTGAATAGATGTGATGAGAATGAATGAATAGATGGATGTGAATGAATGGATGGATGGATGTGATGTGAATAGATGTGATGAGATGTGAGGTGAATAGATGTGATAAGATGTGATGAGAATCAGATAGATGTGAATGAATGGATGAGATGTGATGTCATGTGAATCAGGATGTAAATGAATGATATGGGATGTGAGTGGATGTATGTGAAAGAATGGATGTGAATGTGTATGTGAAAGAATGTGATGTGGATGTGTATATGAAAGAATGTGATGTGATGTGACATGAATATATGTGGATGTAAAGTGATAGATATGAATGTATGAATAGATGTGGGTAGTCGTGCAATTGAATGATTTGATGGATGTGGATGAATGAGATGAGATGTGTATGAATGAGATATGATGTGGATAGAAGTGATGTGATATAATGAGGATAGAATGTATGTGATGGGATGGTTATGAGAATGTATGTGGTGGATATGAATGAATGAATGTGATGGATATGAATGAATGTGATGTGATGGATGTGATGTAAATGAATGTGATGGACGTGAATAAAAGTGATGGATGTGATGTAAATGAGGATAGAATGTATGTGATGGGATGGTTATGAGAATGTATGTGGTGGATATGAATGAATGAATGTGATGGATATGAATGAATGTGATGTGATGGATGTGATGTAAATGAATGTGATGGACGTGAATAAAAGTGATGGATGTGATGTAAATGAATGTGATGGATGTGAATAAAAGTGATGGATGTGATGTAAATGAATGTGATGGACGTGAATAGATATGATGTGATGTGAATCAGGATGTGAATGAATGAGATGTGATGTCATGTGAATCGGGATGTGAATGAATGAGATGTGGTCATGTGAATCGGGATGTGAATGAATGAGATGTGATGTAAATTGGGATACATGTAATATGTGATGCGAATGATTATGATGTGATGAGAATGGGAATATAGATAAAATAAATTAGGATTGATGTGGAACAATGTGGAAAGACGAGAGTTTGTAGAAACTGTATTTATGGCTTGTTTTTAAAATGACTGTTTTATGTGAAGAATGTTGGAGAAGTATTTTGATCGTCTTCTGAATGAGGTCGTGGAGACCTAATCTGATAAAGTTGCAATAGCAGCTGACGGAGAGTCAATGGAGAATGTCTCGGGTAGCAAGGTTGCGGTCGTAGTCTTCACCAGCCTCGGTTCGATTTAAATGGTGAGCTTCCGGTAACGGTGGATGAGGGACCAAGGAAGCAGCCTATGAGTGAAGCGCTAGGTGACTTGCGAAGGATCCTAGAGGGTGCTGACCATACAGTGCTTGGCCGGGCTCTGGGTTCGGGCTCTGGGTCGCCCAAGATACCCACACGTGCGTCGAGGAAGATATTGGAACAAGGAGTAAGAGTTGTTTTTTGAATTCGGGCATGGATCTAGTTGATTGACTTTGCTGGTCCAAATCTAATCTTATTCACATCACATCTCATCACATCTATTCACCTCACATCTCATCACCTCTATTCACATCACATCCATCCATCCATTCATTCACATCTAATCTGATTCACATCACATGTCATCACATCTATTCACACCTCACATCTCATCACCTCTATTCACATCATATCCATCCATCCATTTATTCACATCTATTTCATAGAATTTAAACATAGAATTTAAGAGAATTCTAATTTTGATATAAAGATTCTTTACGCATCTATTTATGCATATAAAAATCAACTTCAGTGGGAATAATACTTTTATAAAAATCCTTTTATGCATCTATTTATGCATGAAAATCAACTTTAATGAGAACAACACTTTTGAAAATCAACTTTAATGAGAACAACACTTTTGAAATAAAAATAAATCCTTTATCCATCTTTCTATGCATAAAATCAATTTTAATGAGGTAACTTCTGAAATAAAAATAAATCCTTTATGCATCTTTCTATGCATAAAATCAAATTTAATGAGGATAACACTTTTGAAATATAAATAAATCTTTTATGCATCTTTCTCTGCATAAAATCAAATTTAATGAGGATAACACTTTTGAAATAAAAATAAATTCTTTATGCATCTTTCTCTGCATAAAATCAATTTTAATGAGGATAACACTTTTGAAAAAAAAAATCCTTTATGCATCATTCTATGCATAAAATCAATTTTAATGAGGATAACACTTTTGAAATAAAAATAAATCCTTTATGCATCATTCTATGCATAAAATCAAATTTAATGAGGATAACACTTTTGAAATAAAAATAAATCCTTTATGCATCTTTCTATGCATAAAATCAAATTTAATGAGGATAACACTTTTGAAATAAAAATAAATCCTTTATGCATCTTTCTATGCATAAAATCAAATTTAATGAGGATAACACTTTTGAAATAAAAATAAATCCTTTATGCATCTTTCTATGCATGAAATAAATTTAATGAGGATAACACTTTTGAAATAAAAATAAATCCTTTATGCATCTTTCTATGCATAAAATCAATTTTAGTGAGGATAACACTTTCGAAATAAAAAAAAAATCCTTTATGCATCTTTCTATGCATAAAATCAATTTTAATGAGGATAACACTTTTGAAATAAAAATAAATCCTTTATGCATCTTTCGATGCATAAAATTAAATTTAATGAAAATAACACTTTTATAATAATAAAATTTTCATTATACATCTTTCTATGCATAGAAATAAAATTTAATGAAAATAACACTTTGATAATAAAATAATTTTCATTATTCATCTTTCTATGCATAGAAATCAAAATTTAATGAAAATAACACTTTTATAATAAAAATATTTCCATTATTCATCTTTCTATGCATAGAAATCAATTTTAATAATTAATATCAGTGATATCCATGCATATTCATAAGTGAATATATACATGGAGTAATTAGAATATTTCTTTTAGAATTCACAAATGGTGGGAATTACTCTTTTGGAATAACATAAAAATAAACTTTCTTTCCCACAAAATTTTAGAAAATTTTGGCATAACCTCCTTTGTATGGCTGACCATTTCTCATTTTTATCATTCTAATTTCAACTTAAATTAACCCAATCTAGATGTATAGAACTCTAATCTACTCAATTTTTAGAATTCAAGAGAGTAGACAATAAGAAAAGCTAAATTAATCATTTAACTAATCTTTCTAGGATTAAGAAAGGCTGAATTGTAAAGAAGAGAAGGGGGTGGCCTTTTCCTCAAAGGCATAGCATTTGAATTTAATTCAAGTAATTGTAAAACAAGAAAACCATAGATTTAAAAATAAAAAAGGTAGGAAAATTTAGCTTACATAGAGTTGTAAGTTTTCCTTTAGCTTGAGGGATTGAGGGTTCTACTCTTGTTTGAAGCAAGAACGGCCACCAATTTCTTTGGAGAGGATTAGGCCAAAAACAATTGAATTATTAAAAAAAATCAATGTAAATGGCTCAAGACAGGAGTAGAGTAACAATGTATAAACACCATTAAGCTTTTACAAAGGCAGAGGCTTCTATTCATAGGAAAAAGTGAGTCTCTAACCAAGCAAACTGATTCTAGAATTTTACAGATGAGTTTGGTCAATTTTTGATCATTTTTAGGTCAGTTTAGCTTACTTTTTGGATCTAGTTGAAACAGGAGAGAGGAGAGATGAAAATATCTCATTATTTTTGAATTTAAAACTCCCCCACACATGTGAAATAGGCGCCTCCTTCATGAGGGGAGATCCCCACATTGAGGTGTCAAAAATGTATGATTTCCTCTAAATATCACTTAATTTTTTAACTAATAAACCTTGTACTCAGTCAACTCTTCATCTTATGTGAGCATTTACTCATTTTTGGGGGTTTTTCTTTTATTCTTTAATTTATCTCCTCCATCCCTACATTTGGATTAATCTTATTGGTCCATAGGAACCTTAATTGGACCATAATCTAAAAATTTCTGAAAATCTGGACCCTTAGGCTAAGGTTCTTTTTACCTATTTTCAATTAATTCTAATTACACACTGGAAAGTTCTTTTTGAATTTTTATTTCAAGGAAAATCATTTTAGACACTAGGAGGATTTTTATATCCAAAAATATCTCAATTTTGAATTACCTCCCTCTAGACATTTTCTCTCTCTAGGCCAAAACATGATCTTTCTTTTATTTCTGAGAGGGGAATAATTATAAGAATCTTTCTTTTATTTCTGAGAGGGGAATAATTATAAAATAAAAAGGACCTACACACCTCAAAAGCTGGAGGGAGGAATCTTACATCCTACCCCACTTAAAAAACGCGAGATTTCCTTATCTTGCAAACAAGAGGATAACTCTTTCCCTTAAGATCCAATTGATTTTGGGGTTCCTTATAGTCTGGTGAACCCAATAGAATCCTGGGATAAAGATCTCTTATATAGAACTCATCATCAGATAACAATTCACTCATATCATATCATTTAATTCCTTATCACAATAATGATCCATTAGACCAAAATTTCCATCTGAACAGTCCTCCATGGAATTTTTAAATATAATGATTTTTAATTTGACATCCCTTAACTTCATCCACTGGGTCAAGAGTTAACAGTTGGATAACACTTTTGAAATAAAAATAAATCCTTTATGCATCTTTCTATGCATAAAATCAAATTTAATCAGGATAACACTTTTGAAATAAAAAGAAATCCTTTATGCATCTTTCTATACATAAAATCAATTTTAATGAGGATAACACTTTTGAAATAAAAATAAATCCTTTATGCATCATTCTATCCATAAAATCAAATTTAATGAAGATAACACTTTTGAAATAAAGATAAATTCTTTATGCATCTTTCTTTGCATAAAATCAAATTTAATGAGGATAACACTTTTGAAATAAAAATAAATCCTTTATGCATCTTTCTATGCATTAAATCAAATTTAATAAAAATAACACTTTTATAATAAAATAATTTTCATAATGCATCTTTCTATGCATAGAAATTAAATTTAATCAAAATAACACTTTTATAATAAAAAAATTTCCATTATTAATCTTTCTATGCATAGAAATTAAATTTAATGAAAATAACACTTTTATAATAAAAAAATTTTCATTATGCATCTTTCAAGCATAGAAATTAATTTTAATAATTAATATCAGTGATATCCTTGCATATTCATAGGTGAATATGTACATGGAGTAATTAGAATATTTCTTTTAGAATGCATGAACCGTAGGAATTACTCTTTTGGAATAACATAAAAACAAGCTTTCTTTTCTATAAAATTTTAGAAAATTTTGCCATAACCTCCTTTTTATGGCTGACCATTTCTCATTTTTATCATTCTAATTTTAACTTAAATTAACCCAATCTAGATGTATAGAACTCTAATCTACTTAATTATCAGAATTCAAGATAGTAAACAATAAGAAAAGTTTAATTAATCATTTAACTAATCTTTCTAGGATTAAGAAAGGCTGAATTGTAAAGAAGAGAAGAAGGTGGCCTTTTCCTCAAAGGCATAGCATTTGAATTTAATTCAAGCAACTGTAAAACAAGACAACCAAGAAAACCATAGATTTAAAATTAAAAAAGTAAGAAAATTTAGCTTACATGGAGTTGTAAGCTTTTCTTTGGCTTGAGGGATTGAGAGTTCTACTCTTGTTTGAAGCAAGAGTGGCCACCAATTTCTTTGGAGAGGATTAGGCCAAAAACAATTGAATTATTAAAAAAAATCAATGTAAATGGCTCTCAGGACAGGAGCAGAGTAACAGTGTATAAACACCATTAAGCTTTTACAAAGGGGGAGGCTTCTATTCATAGGGAAAAGTGAGCCTCTAACCAAGCAAACTGATTCTAGAATTTTTCAGATCAATTTGGTCAATTTTTGACCATTTTTAGATCAGTTTAGCTTACTTTTTGGATCTAGTTGAAACAGGAGAGAGGAGAGATGAACTAGTTGAAACAGGAGAGAGGAGAGATGAAATAGGAGAGAGGAGAGATGAACTAGTTGAAACAAGAGAGAGGAGAGATGAAAATATCTCATTATTTTTGAATTTAAAACTCCCCCACACATGTGAAATAGGCGCCTCCTTCATGAGGGGAGATCCCCACACTGAGGTGTCAAAAATGCATCATTTCCTCTAAATATCACTTAATTTTTTAACTAATAAACCTACTTATTTTTGGGAGTTTTTCTTTTATTCTTCAATTTATCTCCTCCATCCCTACATTTGGATTAATCTTATTGTTCCATAGGAACCTTAATTGGACCATAATCTAAATTTTTTTGAAAATCTGGACCCTTAGGCTAAGGTCCTTTTTACCTATTTTCAATTAATTCCAATTGCACATTGAAAAGTTCTTTTTAAATTTCTGTTTCAGGGGAAATCATTTTAGACACTAGGAGGATTTCTATATCAAAAAATATCTCAATTTTGAATTACCTCCCTCTAGACATTTTCTCTCTCCAGGCCAAAACAGGGTAAAACAGGATCTTTCTTTTATTTCTGAGGGAAATAATTATAAGATCAGAAGGGGAGGAATCTTACATCCTACCCCACTTAAAAAACGCGAGATTTTCTCATCTTGCAAACTAGAGGACAAACTCTTTCCCTTAAGATCCAACTGATTATGGGGTTTCTTATAGTTTGGTGAACCCAACAGAATCCTGGGATAAAGATCCCTTATATAGAACTCATCATCAGATAACAATTCACTCAGATCATATCATTCAATTCCTTATCACAATAATGATCCATTAGACCGAAATTTCCATCTAAACAGTCCTTCATGGGAATTTTCAATTATACATATTTTTAATTTGTTATTCCTTAACTTGATCCACTGGGTCAAGTGTAAACAGTAGCAATCAGTTAGCACAATCCACTAATCTCATAGTGATTTTCTAAAGTCATTAATGTCATTCCAGTTAACGAACATCATCACAAGGACTCGTCCCATTCATCCTCATTGTGGTTTTGCTCAGCTTATTGCTTTTCAACCAAAACTTAGGAATCATCATTTTTCAATCAAAATCCAAATCAACTCATCAGTTCTCAACCAGAGTTTTTAAAATCATATCAACCACATTCGAATTCATCAGTTCTCAACCACATTCGAATTCATCATCTGGATAGCATTTATGCTTATACTTTCAAGGTCCTAGATTTACTCGTATATATATGCTACCAGTAAAGAGCTACAGTTATACCCTCGGTATATACGGGTAGTCACGGTCCTTGGAATTTTAAGGTAAATATCATCATGTCTAGGCCTCAAGAGCAAGTCAAGGATTCCATGCAATTATGGTACTTCCATCTGAAGACCCAATTACTAATTTATGAATTTCAGTCTGAATATCAATTTGTATGAATTTCATCACACAATTACAACCTTTTGTTGCTACTTCATAAATTTTAGACATTTTTGGCTTCTCGATTGATCCACATTAGCCAATTTGCTCTGATACCAGCATAGCTGAGAGATCCCTGTCCCCACCGCGCAACGAATTCAGGGGTGCTAGCAGCGGAAGTAGCACTTCTTGGGCGGGACAGGGTCCCTCACTCGGGGCCTTGCCCACGGATATCCGAACAAGAGACTTATCCCTCGGTTCTTCCAAAACTGAACTTGAAAAATCTTCCCTCACCCGGAAAGCACGGGCGATTTCTCCAAGATAATTTTACTCTAACGTAGTCAAAAGCCTTATCTAACTGAATTGATCTGACCAAACCAGTAAGCCCCATAGTCAGATCAAGGAAAGGATTGCACTTGGATCATAGAAACCAATGCTTTTTTTCTCATTCAGAGGCACAGCCATTGATTCTTTTCCATAGAAATTTTTTTTATCCGGGATTTACTTCATCTATCGTACCATAACAGAGTTGAGTCTCATTTTAGGGACCCATTAGTCCAGCCTAACCCCATCCGTCCGGCCTAACCCCATCCAGTCGCATGGGTTAGCCAACCGCCCCCCAACCACTGTAGTGATGGGATCCATTTCAAAATTTGGTTAAGTTTTGTCCCGAGTACCAGGGAAAAGAGTTCCCATGCCCCCTAGCCGGATATTCATGCAAACTTAAAACTAGTCACACCACTTATACACCCAATATGAAATTACCTTTTTCACAGAATTAGTTGTCTCAAGCTCGAGCATCATATGGTCAGCACCCTCTAGGATCCTTCGCAGGTCACCTAGGGCTTCACTCATAGGCCGCTTCCTTGGTCCCTCATCCACCGTACCGAAAGCTCACCATTTAAATCAAACCGAGGCTGGTCAAGTCCTCGACCTTGCTACGCAAGACATCCTCCATTGACTCTCCATCAGCTGTTGCAAGTTTATCAGATTAGGTCTCCCCACGACCTCATTCACAAGATGGTCAAAATACTTCTCCAGTATTCTTGACATAAAACAGTCATTTTAAAAACAAGCCATAAATACAGTCTCTATAGCAAACTCTCGTCTTTCCACACATTGTTCCACATCAATCCTCATTTATTTCATTTGTATTTCCATTCTCATCACATCATAATCATTCGCATCACATATCACATCTATCCCACTTTACATCACATCTCATTCATTCACATCCTGATTCACATGACATCACATCTTATTCATTCACATCCCGATTCACATGACATCACATCTCATTCATTCACGTCCCGATTCACATCTATTCATGTCCACCACATTCATTTACATCACATCCATTTACATCCATCACATCTATTCACGTCCATCACATTCATTTACATCACATCCATTTACATCCATCACATCACATTCATTCATATCCATCACATTCATTCATTCATATCCCCACATACATTCTCATAACCATCCCATCACATACATTCTATCCTCATTATATCACATCACTTCTATCCACATCATATCTCATTCATACACATCTCATCCACATACATTCTCATAACCATCCCATCACATACATTCTATCCTCATTATATCACATCACTTCTATCCACATCATATCTCATTCATACACATCTCATCTTATTCATCCACATCCATCCAATCGTTCACCTGTAGTACGACTACCCACATCTATTCATACATTCATATCTATCACTTCACATCCACCAACATTCAAGTCACATCACATCTCTTTTCATCACATCACATTCTTTCACATACACATCCATGTCACATTCTTTCACAAGCACATTCACATCCATTCTTTCACATACATCCACTCACATCCCATATCATTCATTTACATCCTGATTCACATGACATCACATCTCATCCATTCATTCACCTCACATCTCATCACCTCTATTCACATCACATCCATCCATCCATTCATTCGCATACATCTGATTCACATCACATCTCATCACATCTATTCACCTCACATCTCATCACCTCTATTCACATCACATCCATGCATCCATTCATTCACATATAATCTGATTCTCACATCTATTCAGCTCACATCTCATCACCTCTATTCACATCACATCCATCCATCCATTCATTCACATCTAATCTGATTCACATCACATCTCATCACATCTATTCATCTCACATCTCATCACCTCTATTTACATCACATCCATTCATCCATTTATTCACATCTAATCCGATTCACATCACATCTCATCACATCTATTCACCTCACATCTTATCACCTCTATTCACATCACATCCATTCATCCATTCATTCACATCTAATCTGATTCACATCACATCTTATCACATCTATTCACCTCACATCTCATCACCCTTATTCACATCACATCCATCCATCTATTCATTCACATCTAATCTGATTCACATCACATCTCATCACATCTATTCACCTCACATCTCATCACCTCTATTGACATCACATCCATCCATCCATTCATTCACATCTATTTTGTAGAATTTAAGAGAATTCTAATTTTGATATAAAGATTCTTCACGCATCTATTTATGCATAAAAATCAACTTCAGTGGGAATAACACTTTTATAAAATACCTTTTATACATCTATTTATGCATGAAAATCAACTTTAATGAGAATAACACTTTTGAAATAAAAATAAATCCTTTATGCATATTTCAATGCGTAAAATCAATTTTAATGAGGATAACACTTTTGAAATAAAAATAAATCCTTTTGCATCTTTCTATGCATAAAATCAATTTTAATAAGGATAACACTTTTGAAATAAAAATAAATCCTTTATGCATCTTTCTATTCATAAAATCAATTTTAATGAGGATAACACTTTTGAAATATAAAAAAATCCTTTATGCATCTTTCTATGCATAAAATCAAATTTAATAAAAATAACACTTTTATAATAAATTTTTTTTCATTATGCATCTTTCTATGCATAGAAATTAAATTTAATGAAAATAACACTTTTATAATAAAACAATTTCCATTTTGCATCTTTCTATGCATAGAAATTAAATTTAATAAAAATAACACTTTTATAATAAAAAAATTTCCATTATGCATCTTTCCATGCATAGAAATTAACTTTAATAAAAATAACCTTTTTATAATAAAAAAAATTCCATTATGCATCTTTCTATGTATAGAAATCAATTTTAATAATTAATATCAGTGATATCCATGCATATTCATAGGTGAATATGTACATGGAGTAATTAGAATATTTCTTTTAGAATGCACAAACGGTGGGAATTACTCTTTTGGAATAACATAAAAACAAACTTTCTTTCCCACAAAATTCTCAAAATTTTTGCCATAACCTCCTTTGTATGGTTGACCATTTCTCATTTTTATCATTCTAATTTCAACTTGAATTAACCCAATCTAGATGTATAGAACTCTAATCTACTCAATTTTCAGAATTCAAGAGAGTAAACAATAAGAAAAGTTTAATTAGTCATTTAACTAATCTTTCTAGGATTAAAAAAGGCTGAATTGTAAAGAAGAGAAGGAGGTGGCCTTTTCCTCAAAGGCATAGCATTTGAATTTAATTCAAGTAACTGTAAAACAAGAAAATCAAGAAAACCATAGATTTAAAAATAAAAAAGGTAGGAAAATTTAGCTTACATGGAGTTGTAAGCTTTCCTTTGGCTTGAGGGATTGAGGGTTCTACTCTTGTTTCAAGCAAGAGTGGCCACCAATTTATTTGGAGAGGATTAGGCCAAAAACAATTGAATTATTAAAAAAACAATTTATTTGGAGAGGATTAGGCCAAAAACAATTGAATTATTAAAAAAATTCAATGTAAATGGCTCAGGACAGGAGCAGAGTAACAATGTATAAACACCATTAAGCTTTTACAAATGGGGAGGCTTCTTTTTATAGGAAAAAGTGAGCCTCTAACCAAGCAAACTAATTCTAGAATTTTTCAGATCAATTTGGTCAATTTTTGATCATTTTTAGGTCAGTTTAGCTTACTTTTTGGATCTAGTTGAAATAGGAGATAGGAGAGATGAAAATATCTCATTATTTTTGAATTAAAAACTCCCTCATATATGTGAAATAGGTGCCTCCTTCATGAGGGGAGATCCTCACACTGAGGTGTCAAAAATGCATCATTTTCTCTAAATATCACTTAATTTTTTAACTAATAAACCTTGTACTCAGTCAACTCTTCATCTTATGTGAGCATTTACTCATTTTTGGGGGTTTTTCTTTTATTCTTCAATTTATCTCCTCCCTACATTTGGATTAATTTTATTGGTCCATGGGAACCTTAATTGGACCATAATCTAAAAAACTCTGCAAATCTGGACCCTTAGGCTAAGGTCCTTTTTACCTATTTTCAATTAGTTCTAATTGCACACTAGAGAGTTCTGATATGTTGGTGCGAGCTACCAAACCCGCCAGTGATGTAAATGTCAAACGGTCATTTGTTGAAGTGCCTTTTTCAAATCCTTAATAAAAGTATAAAAGGCCTTGTCAATGGCTCCATTCTTAATGGTAGCACCCATAGCTCCTTCCACAACATCAAACTGGGGTATTCTCTGACAATGGATCCCCATATGCCATATCACGTCCATTGTCAACAATAGGTAGCACACTATGTAGATATGGAAAGTGATCTTTAATGAGGCATAATCTATACAAGTGTTTATAATCTGATGTCTGAGAACAACTTGATTGCAAGGACACATGGTACCATTGAGATGAATCAGTTGTGCTTTGTAACTTGAACAACAAAGTTGGCTTATTCAGAACTTCGAGGCTTGATGCATTTTCTTTATACCTTGCCAAGATACTCTCCCCTGCTAGCAATCTCGAATTGTGTTGCTTAGTGAAGTCTTTGAAACTAAAGTGGTCCGAATCAACTGCAAACATAGGATTTCTATATCCAAAAATATCTCAATTTTGAATTACCTCTCTCTAGACATTTTCTCTTTCCAGACCAAAACAGGGTAAAACAGGATCTTTCTTTTATTTCTGAGAGGGGAATAATTATAAGATCAGAAGGGGAGGTTCTTACATCTGCACACCTCAAAAGCTGGAGGGAGGAATCTTACATCCTACCCCACTTAAAAAACATGAGATTTCCTCCTCTCTCTCGCAAACTAGAGAACAACTCTTTCCCTTAAGATCCAACTGATTCTAGGGTTCCTTATAGTTTGGTGAACCCAACAGAATCCTGGGATAAAGATCCCTTCTATAGAACTCATCATCAGATAACAATTCACTCAGATCATATCATTCAATTCCTTATCACAATAATGATCCATTAGACCGAAATTTCCATCTGAACAATCCTCGATGGGAATTTTCAATTATACAGATTTTTAATAGTAGTAATCAGTCAGCACAATCCACTAATCTCATAGTGATTTGCTGAAGTCATTAACGTCATTCCAGTTATACGAACATCATCTCAGGGTCTCATCCCATTCATCCTCATTGTGGTTTTGCTCAGCTTATCGCTTTTCAACCCAGAATCATTATTTTTGAATCAGAATCCAAATCAACTAATCAGTTCTCAACCAGAGTTTTTAAAATCATATCAACCACATTCGAATTCATCATTTGGATAGGATTTATGCTTATAATTTCAAGGTCTTAGATTTACTCATATATACTGCCAGTATAAAGAGCTGTAGTTATACCCTCGGTATATACGGGTAGTCACGGTCCTTGGAATTTTAAGGTAAATATCATCATGTCTAGGCCTCAACCAAGTTAGGGATTCCATGCAATTGCGGTACTTCCATCTGAAGACCCAATTACTAATTTATGAATTTTAGTTTGAATATCAATTTGTATGAATTTCATCACACAATTACAACCTTTTGCTGCTATTTCATAAATTTTTGACTATTTTGGCTTCTCGATTGATCCACATTAGCCAATTTGCTCCGATACCAGCTGTATCCACTCACATCCCATATCATTCATTTACATCCTTATTCACATGACATCACATCTCATCCATTCATTCTCATCTATCTGATTCTCATCACATCTTATCACATCTATTCACCTCACATCTCTGTACGACTACCCACATCTATTCATACATTCATATTTATCACTTCACATTAACCATCTCTTTTCATCACATCACATTCTTTCACATACACATCCACATCACATTCTTTCACATACACATTCACATTCACATCCATTCTTTCACATACATCCACTCACATCCCATATCATTCATTTACATCCTTATCCACATGACATCACATCTCATCCATTCATTCACATCTATCTGATTCTCATCACATCTTATCACATCTATTCACCTCACATCTCATCACCTCTATTCACATCACATCCATCCATCCATTCATTCACATCCATCTGATTCACATCACATCTCATCACATCTATTCACCTCACATGTCATCACCTCTATTCACATCACATCCATCCATCCATTCATGCACATCTAATCTGATTTACATCACATCTCATCACATCTATTCACCTCACATCTCATCAACAACATTCATATCACATCTATCCATCCATTCATTCACATCTAATCTGATTCACATCACATCTATTTATCTCACATCTCATTACCTCTAGAGGATTAGGCCAAAAACAATTGAATTATTAAAAATATTCAATATAAATGGCTTAGGACGACATGAGCAGAGTAACAGTGTGTAAACACCATTAAGCTTTTACAAAGGGGGAGGCTTCTATTCATAGGAAAAAGTGAGCCTCTAACCAAGCAAACTGATTCTAGAATTTTCCATATCAGTTTGGTCAATTTTTGACCATTTTTAGGTCAGTTTAGCTTACTTTTTGGATCTAGTTGAAATAGGAGAGAGGAGAGATAAAAATATCTCATTATTTTTGAATTTAAAACTCCCCCACACATGTGAAACAGGTGCCTCCTTCATGAGGGGAGATCCCCACACTGAGGTGTCAAAAATGCATCATTTCCTCTAAATATCTCTTAATTTTTAACTAATAACCTTATACTCAATCAACTCTTCATCTTATGTGAGCATTTACTCATTTTTGGGGGTTTTTCTTTTATTCTTCAATTTATCTCCTCCCTACATTTGGATTAATCTTATTGGTCCATAGGAACCTTAATTGGACCATAATCTAAAAATTTCTGAAAATCTGGACCCTTAGGCTAAGGTCCTTTTTACCTATTTTCAATTAATTCCAATTGCACACTGGAAAGTTCTTTTTGAATTTCTGTTTCAAGGGAAATCATTTTAGACACTAGGAGGATTTTTATATCCAAAAATATCTCAATTTTGAAGTACCTCCCTCTTGACATTTTCTCTCTCCAGGCCAAAATAGAGTAAAACAAGATTTTTCTTTTATTTCTGAGAGGGGAATAATTATAAGATCAAAAGGGGAGGTTCTTACACTTGCACACCTCAAAAGGTGGAGGGAGAAATCTTACACTCGATCTCTTTGAGCATTTTCTTGGATGCCTCAACTCTTATGGTCGGATCACAGAAATTTAGAGGAGATAAGAATTCTTGCCCATAGAGTGCTTTGAATGGTGACATTCTTATGCTCTGATGATAAGATGTATTGTACGCAAATTCTACCAAAGGAAGGTATTGAATCCATCTTCTTGGTTCCAATCCACAATATGCTCTGAGAATGTCTTCAATAACTTGATTGACTCTCTTAGTCTGGCCATCAGTCTCTGGATGATAAGCTGTGCTAAAGCAAAGTTGAGTGCCCAAGGCTTGAAATAAGGACTGCCAGAACTTTGAAGTGAAGTCAGAATCCCGGTCACTTACTATCCTCTTTGGGAGACCATGAAGTTTGAAGACTTCCTTGATGAGCAAAATCAGAAGCTTTGAAGGTCTTCTTTGCTAGTATAAGATGAGCTACTTTGGTAAGTAAGTCCACTACTACCAGAATGGAGTCATATCCTTCTTTTATAGTGGGGAGACTTGTGACAAAATCCATACTAATGCACTCCCACTTCATTTGGGGAATATCCAAGGGCTGAAGTTTCCCTGGCATCTTAACCCTTTCAGCTTTGATCCTTTGGCATGAGAGACATTGCTTAAAGTACCGAAGGACATCATTTTTCAGGCCTGCCCAATGAAAGCTCTTGCTTACGACATTTAATGTTTTTGCATAGCCTGGGTGCCGTGCTCAACAGGACTATCATGAGCTTTGTGGAGGATTAGTTTCTTTAAAGCACGATCCTTAGGGATACATAGCCTGTGATGAGTGGAGTATCCCCCTTCTTCTACTAACCACCATCCTCTGATAATCTAGATCATGAGATGAGACTTCTTTCACCTTGACCAGTATGGGATCATTTGGCATCAAAATTGCACTTAAGAAAGATTTACGGTTAAGTGCATCTGCTACCACATTATCTTTCCCAGGGCAAAATTTGATGTCGAAGTCATATTCTTGTAGAATTTCAATCCATCTCCTTTGCCACATGTTGAGGTTAGTAGGCTGGGTGAAGATCCACTTCAGACTTTTGTGGTCAATTACAAGCTGGAATTTGCCCCCCCCCCAAGAGATAATGTCTCCATAATTTGAGGCAATGAACAACTACTAAGAGCTCCAAATCATGGGTAGCATGATTTGCTTCATATTGCGGGGAAAGTATAAGCGACTGGTCTTCCTTCTTGACCACTCCAGTATATCTTTGACCTTGGCAGGATCTACTGAGATACCATCTTCGAAGACGATGAACCCAAGATACTCAATTTGATGAGTAAATAAGGTACATTTTCTCTTCTTGTTGCATAGAGTTTATGTCTGTGCAGCAATTGTAGAACCCCACACACATGCTCCTCATGCTCTTCCATTGACTTGGAGTCGACTAAGATGTCATCAAAAAAGACAAGCACAAATTCATCCAAGTAAGGATGCAATATATCTTGCATTAGGTGGTTGAAGGTTGTAGGAGCATTGGTTAGCCCGATTGACATTACAGTAAACTCATAGTGGCCATAACGGGTATTGAAGGCTGTCTTGGGTATATCTATTCCTTGACTCTGATCTGATTGTAACCAGACCTCAAATCTATTTTTGAGAAAACTTTGGCCCCATGAAGCTTGTCAAGAAGCTCGTCGATGCAAGGGATATGATACTTATTCTTGACAGTGACTTGATTTAGCCCTCGATAATCTATGCAGAGGCGAAGAGTACCGTCCTTCTTCTTTTGGAAAAGAATAGGTGCTCCCCAAGGAGAGCTACTGGGGCGTACAAATCCTTGCTCAATGAGTTGGAAAAGTTACTCCTTAAGTTCAATGGCTTAATGGAGGGACATTTTATAGGGCATTTTTGAGATGGGTTGAGCTCCAAGGATCACCTCGATTTCATGTTTGTCGACTTCTCGAGGAGGCGGTAGCCCTGTAAGCTTGTTAGGAAAGATGTCAGTGAATTCTTGAAGCCAAGAGGGTTATGTTTCCTTACTAGGTTCAACGGCTTTGTTGAGCTTGACTAGGAAAACTTACTGACCCTTACGTGCTCCCTTGAGAAGATGTTTTGCCTTGACTACCCTAGATTTAGGTTTACCTGTTTTTCCCTAAATGGATACTACTTGGCCATGCTCATTTTCAAAAGTGATACTGCCCTGGTTACAGTGAATGCTAGCTTTGTTTGCAATTAACCAGTCCATCCCAAGGATTCCATCATAAATTCCTAACCGCCGGCAGGACTTTAAAGTGGCCACCATGAGTTTGCTCATTACCGAGCTCAAAATCAAGGTTTCCTACAGAGTGCCGAGATACTACTTCTTTCCCACTAGCTAACAGGCTACAATCATTCTTCTAGTTGTTTTTTGACTCAAGTTTAATTTTGCAAACAGCTAGGAGAAAGAAATGAATAGGTACTGCCACAATCAATCAAAAGCTGGAATGGATTACCACGATGAGTGGTTGGGGTTTGGATTACACCAAATTGTTGATTCGGACCTTGGTGTTCTACCGCCGCATGGACGGTGGCGCGCTCTTCTTCAGCCATTTCCAACGTTGGTTCTTCACTTATAGTACAGGTGGTTCTAGCAATTGCTCCTCCGCACTGCTCCTCCGCGGCCTCTGCCACGTCCACTGCTTCTTGCACCTTGGTGGATAGGGGTTCCACGGCCTTGATTTCCTCTCCCACCTTGGGGAAACGATGTTGCCAGCTTGGGACAGTTGGCTCTAAAAAAAGTTTATACAAGAATCAATTCCATACAAGCCAAACTGGCTCTCTTATTCTTTTCTTGTATATTGTAGAATTCAGCCTTCCAGCCTCTACATGTTGGGCAAAACCCCACGGGACCATACGCCTCGTCGTCAACTGCCGTTCGCTGGCGAGGACTTAAGTCAGTCTGTCCCCCCCCCTCAGGCTCCATCGCTCAATCCTCCCGCTCCTCAAAGGGATTTCTACACACTACATCTATCTTAATTTACATCACATCTAATCACATTCATTTCACATCTCATCTCATTCATTCTTATCCCGATTCACATCACATCACATCTCATCCATTCACATCTCGATTCACATCACATCACATCTCATCTCATTCATTCTTATCCCAATTCACATCACATCACATCTCATCCATTCACATCCCATATCATTCATTTACATCCGATTCACATGACATCACATCTCATTCATTCACATCCTGATTCACATCACATTACATCTCATCCATTCACTCACATTGACACATCACATCCTTTCACATACACATCCACATCCATTCTTCCACATACACATCCACATCCATTCTTCCACATACACATCCACATCCATTCTTTCACATACACATCCACATCCATTCTTCCACATACACATCCACATCCATTCTTCCACATAAACATACACATCCTCTCTTCCATATACACATCCACATCCATCCTTTCACATACACATCCACATCCATTTCCATTACATCACATCTTATTTTCATCTTATCACATTCTATCACATCTCTACACATCTTATCGCATCCCATTTACATCTTATCACATTCTATTTTCATCTTATTACATCCATTCACATCTTATTGCATCCCATTTACATCTTATCACATTCTATTTTCATCTTATTACATCCATTCACATCTTATCGCATCCTATTTACATCTTATCACATCCATTTCACATGCTATTCCCATTTAGTAGCTTTTTCTAGTTTGATTTCGATAATGGGACTTTTTCTAAATTTCTACCAAATGCTTGGCCTAATTAAAGATTCCTTTTCGCGAACGACTATTTCTATATTTCTTCTCAATTTCTCAATTGAATTATATTCAATATTTCTCTTTTGAATAAAAGAATTCATGGGATTTATAGAAATCAATTCTACCCATATTTCCAGTTTTGATAAATAATCATAAATTAAATTATACTAAAAATTCCTCTTCTCTCCATTTAATTTCTTGGATCTCAAATACCATGGGAATCCCTCTTTTTTGCATTTAATTATTTGCATTCCAATGTCATGGGAATTTCTCTTTTATCATCAATATTTCTCATAATAAAATACCCATTAATTCAATATGCTAGGAATTTCTTTTTTCCCATCTAAATGATGGAATTCCAAATGTCATAGGAATTCCTCTTATACCATTTAAATATTTTCCATAGATAAAATAAATTTTTCTAAAATTTATCTTTGAATTTAAATGAAATACCCATTAATTTTAATATGCTAGGAATTTCTCTTTTCCCATCTAAATGATGACATTCCAAATGTCATAAGAATTCCTCTTTTACCATTTAAATATTTCTCATAGATAAAATAAATTTATCTTAAATTCATCTTTGAATTTAAATAAAATATCCATTAATTTTAATATGCTAAAAATTACACTTTCCTCAATTGAATATTTGAATTCCAATATGGTGGGAATTCCTCTTTCATCATTTAAATTTATCTATGCAAAAAGATAAATTTAACTAAAATCCTTCTTTATTTTTTAAATAAAATACACATTATTTTAGCATCCCAATTTTTCTCTTACTTCATTGGAATACATGGATTTCCATTGTCATGGGTATTACTCTTTTAACATAAAAATGATATTCCTCTTTTTCCTAATTAACTATTTATGCATAAACATAAAAATCAAATTTTTTATGATTATAATGAGAATGATTCAATTAATCTAGGATGATTAATCCTAGAATAGGGTAAGAAGTCCTCTTTTCATATTATGAATGAAAATGATTTATGTGTTGATTTTTTAAAAATTTTGCCATAGCTTCGTTGGCTATTAGTGATAATTCTCAATAATTTTAAAAACATAAAGTTTAGTAATATCATATGATAGAATAACCATTAATTGGATCAATATCCAATTATGGACTTGATTCCTAATTTTTCCATGAATTAAATAGCATAAAAGCATTAAAAAGCCACTTATTTGGCCTCAATTTGACAAGCATAGAAATTACTTTTAGATTAGAGAATTGCTTCATGAGAAGCTTCATTTGAATATAGAATAGGTCATAGGAATGACCATACTTTGGGGGAGAGAGAGACATGCTTTAAAAAAATATTTAATTTAAGCATAAAAAGAAATTTATGTGTTTTATCACTATAATTCATTAAAGAACTTCAATTGTATTATAAAAAGCCATTCAATTGAATGCTTCTCAAGCTTGAGAGGGGTTGAGAAGAGAGAACATTTGGAGATTTTTTAAAAAAAGACCATAAACCACACTTTACCTCTCCTAGATTGCTTGATTCTTTAATCAATGTAGAGGCCCTCAACCAATCAGTTGGTTTGGTATGTTGATTAAGACCCAAGGAAGATTGAAGAGAGAGAGAAACTCCAATCTCTCTAATTTGTAGAGGATTTTTAGAGGATAATAGAAAATATCATTATTTCAGTATAATACTAGCATGATATAGTTCTCATATTTTTTTACAAAAGGCTAAGGATCTATTTATAGGTGAGGGAGGCCTCTAACCAAGTCCAACTAGTTTCTAGAATTTTCCAAGTTCAATTTGGCTGAATTTGGACAAGATTTGGACCTAGTTTGGCTCCCTTTTGATTTGGTTTGATCCAGGAGAGAGGAGAGATAAAAATATCACAATATTTTTGAGTTTAAAACTCCACCACACATGTGAAATAGGTGCCTCCTTGAAGAGTCCCCTTCTCCTTACCAAGGTGTCAAAATTGAATCATTGTACCCAAAATATCTCATTTTTTTAATATTCACAGGTTTTTACTAATAAACCTTGTACTCAGTCAACTCTTCATCTTAAGTGGGCATTTACTCATTTTTGGGTATTTTTCTTTTATAAATTAGATTTATCTCCTCCCCTAACTCGGATTGATTCTATTGGCCCATAGGAACCTTAAATGGACCATAATCCAAAAATTTCAGAAAATCTAGACCCGTAGGCTAAGGTCCTTTATACTTATTTTCAATTAATTCCAAATGCACATTGGAAAGTTCTTTTTGAATTTCTCTTTCAGGGAAAACCATTTTAGACACTAGGAGGATTTCTATATCAAAAAATATCTTAATTTTGGATTGCCTCTCTCTAGACATTTTCTCTCTCCAAGTCAAAACAGGGTAAAATAGAATCTTTCTTTTATTTCAAAGAGGGGAATAATTACAAGATCAGAAGGGGAGATTCTTACACCTGTACACCTTAAAAGTTGGAGGGAGGAATCTTACATCCTACCCCACTTAAAAAACGCGAGATGTCCTCATCTCGTAGGTGGAGTATGATCTCTTTCATCTTCTTCTTCTTCTTCA
The DNA here is from genome assembly GCF_041138505.1 of Cibotium barometz. NCBI lineage: Eukaryota > Viridiplantae > Streptophyta > Polypodiopsida > Cyatheales > Cibotiaceae > Cibotium > Cibotium barometz. The sequence goes on along the minus strand of NC_141071.1, from coordinate 40,341,823 downwards.
ATCACTTCCAGCGTTACTGCCTTGGAAGTGGACGGCCTATTTGGGAACATCTCTCTTTGACTTCCCCTATTCTGAGGCGGAGGTCTTACATTACTTTGGATTAAAACTGCGAATTGTAGTAGAGGGTCTACCTCTGGGATTTCTTTGATTTTGGCGGAACGAAACCTGATTACTTTGGAAGGAAGGAGCTGGAGTCTGGAATCTTGATCCCTGATTTTCCCGCCCTGAAAACCTTGTTCCAAAAGGAGTTGTGAAAGAAAGTAACAGGGGTGGGTTAGTCCCTCACCATAAGGGAGTGGCTCATGAAGGAGTCACCACTTAGTATCTCATGGGAGAAGCTCACCATTGATTCTTGGAACAAATAACATTATCATGAATGAGCCATAATCCCATTTACATTGGTATTTATACTCCACCCAAGAGTTCACACCTACTTACTAGTTGTCCATGGCCTTGGGCCCATAATGCTTTCTTACAAACCATCCCTTCCCCAATGGTTTCGTCCTCGAAACCTCAAATGAATGCCCCAAATTCGGAGAAGAATGTTCCATGTGGCTGAAATTACACCAACCCATATTGCTCTATCAATGCTTCATATCCATCCAATGCTGAAATAGGTTGCCATGAAGCTTCTTCCTTAGGTAAACCTTTCCATTGAACAAGATACTCCACCAAGGTATGAGTGCGAAGTACCTTTTTCCTTGTACCCAAGATAGCTTCTGGAATGTATTCAATCATTCCCTCTTCATTCATTGGAGGTAACTCATCAACCATTTGATCGATCATACCCACATATCCTTTCAAGTGAGAGACATGAAACACATCATGAATCTTTGTTGTAGATGGAAGTAAGAGTTGATATGCAACCTCCCCAACTCTTCGTATCACTTGATAAGGACCATAATAGCGATGAGCTAGTTTGGTGTTGGTGCTTCCCTTCAAAGACGCATATCTTGACTTTGGTATTCTCAAAAGAACCCAATCTCCCAGTTTGAATTCCAGTGGTCTTCGATGAACATTGGCATATTGTCTCATTTTCTCTTGTGCAATCTTCAAATTACTTTTGCATTGTTGCAACAAAGCTTGCATCCTTTCAGCTTCCTCCTTGGCATTATGGTTAGAAGTCTCATATGTACCCACCAACATAGGCAAATTGACCTTGTAACCATATAAAGCCTCAAAGGGTGACATGCCAATGCTCACATGATATGTTGAGTTGTAAGCAAACTCAGCCAAAGGTAACCAATCATCCCATGTGCTTTGAGTATCATGACAATAGTGGCGTAGATATGTTTCCACCCATTTGTTTACTCTTTCTGTTTGACCATCGGTTTCGGGATGATAGGCGGTGCTTGGAGTAAGCTTGGTTCCCATATATTCAAACAATGTTCTCCAAAAAGTGCTCATGAATTTGACATCGCGATCACTCACAATTTGTGACGGCATACCATGCAACTTGAAAACCCCATCAACAAATTGCTTGGCAACATTTTGGGCTGAATATGTGACCTTGGAAGGAATGAAATGGGCCACTTTGGTCAATCTATCCACCACAACATACAAGCTGTCCCACCCTTTCTTTGTGCGCGGAAGGTTAGTAATGAAATCCATTGATATATGACTCCATTTGCCTTCGGGAATGGGCAATGGCTGAAGCAAACCTCTCGGTTTATGTGTAGGATCCTTGTTCAATTGACATGACCGGCACCCACTTACATAAGCATGAATGCTCTTCCACATCCCCTTCCAAAAGAAACTTTTCCTTATTGCATCAAAGGTTTTGTAGACACCCAAATGACCAGCCATAGGAGTACAATGCATCTCTTCCATGATCTTCTTGATAAATGATGAAGTAGGAACCAAGTAGACTTTTCCTTTGTAGTAGAGGAGACCATTTTTCAGCTCATAATGGGGTAACTCTTCACATACACCTTGCTGTAATTTCTGCACTATTTGTGAGGTTTCTTCATCAAACAAGTACTCTTCTTGTATCTCCATGATCCAATCTTTATGCACCTCAGAAATAGCATACAATGAGCAGGCCCACATACGAGACAAGGAATCGGCAACCACATTTTCTTTGCCCTTCGTGTATGTGATTTCAAAATCATAGTTTTGTAGTGTTGCTACCCACCTTCTTTGCTTAGGAGACAAATTGGGTTGTGTGAGGAAATACTTCAGCACCCTATGATCACTTCTCACATAAAAATGACTCCCATATAAGTAATGGTGCCATTTCTTGATAGCATGGAGTATAGCAATCATCTCTTGCTCATACACATGGAGTTCTCTTTCTTTGTCATTCAGCTTTCTACTTTCATAAGCAATGACTCCATGGTCTTGGGTAAAGTACCGCACCAATCCCTCTTCCACTTGAGGTCCTCTAAGCATCTGTGATGATTGCTACTCTACATGTGGAGTAGCATCATTTCTTCTTACATTTGTGTAGGAGGTTTGGTGAAGTCTGGACATACCAAAATAGGTGCTGATATGAGCATCTTCTTCATATCTTCAAAGCTTTTGTTGGCAATGGCATCCCAAAAGAAGGTTTCCTTCTTCAATTTGTCCGTCATTGGGGTTGCAATTTCTGCATAGTGGGCAATAAAGCGCCTATAGAATGAAGATAACCCCAAAAATCCCCTCAATTGAGTAGTGTTTGAAGGAACCGGCCAATTCCTAATACATTCCACTTTCTTTGGATCCACACAAATGCCATCCTTGCTCACAATGTGACCCAAATATTCCACCTCATGTGCCATGAAGGTACATTTTGTCTCCTTAACATACAACTTGTTTTGCCTCAAGACCTCCAAAACCTCTTTCACGTGCTTCAAATGCACTTCCTCATGTTTGCTATAGATAAGTATGTCGTCGAAAAAGACCAATACAAACTTGTAGAGGAAAGGTTGAAGCACTTTGTTCATCAATGCTTGAAAAGTTGCCGGTGCATTACATAATCCAAATGGCATAACCATGAATTGGTAAAGACCCCTTTCTGTACGAAATGCTGTTTTGAACTCATCATCACTTTTCATCCTTATTTGATGGTATCCGGAACGCAAATCAATCTTTGAAAAGCATGTGGCACCCTTCAACTCATCCAAAAGATCATCCACCCTTGGTATTGGAAAACGTTTTTGATGGTGATCTTATTCAAATCACGGTAATCAATGCACATGCGGAAAGTACCATCCTTTTTCTTCACAAGTAGCACCGGAGAAGCAAAAGGAGATTGACTTGGTTCAACCCATCCCATGTCAATGAGTTCTTTGACTTGCTTTGCCACCTCTTCCTTTTCAGCCTTTGACAAACGATAGGGAGGCTTGTTGATTGGTTTGGCATTTGGTTCCAAATCAATAGCGTGATCAACACTCTTCTTTGGCGGCATTGATTTTGGCATGGTAAACACATCTTCATAATCCTTGAGTAGCTTAACCATGTCCACATTTTCGATGCAATCCTTTTTGCTATTATCTTCCTCTTTGCAAAGCTGTAGTACATAAACATAGCCCTCTTTCTTGAACTCTTTCTTCATTTGAGTAGCATTAATCATGAAGAGCTTGGACCCTTGCATTCCATTCAATGTAATAACCCCTCCATGATGCACAAAACTCATGAAACTTTTCTGTAAGTTCATGGTAAAAGAGTTCAAAGTGGACAGCCAATCACATCCAAGTACTATGTCAATTGGTCCCAACTCAATCACCAAAAGATCAGCTTTGCAAGAGTAGCTCTTGGACAACTCCAATTCTGTACTTTGACACTTCATATTGCAACCCATTGAATCACCATTGGCCACTTGCACCATGTGCTTGTTTGGTAAAGAAGTTGGTTTCATTTTGAGAGTGTTCAAAGACCTTTTATTGACAAAACTATGCGTGCTTCCAGTATCAATGAGTGCATATGCTGTTCTCCCATTCACCTTGATCTTCAATCTCAATGTGTTGGCACCCTTACTTCCCGCATAAGCATCATGAGAGATTGTACACAAGGTATTATGTGCACTATTGTTTTCATTCCACACGCATAGAGGCATCCCATCATCCATTTTGTCATGAGCAAACTTTAGTTTCCCACCCGGATCAAAAGGAAACTCGGAATTTTCTTCATCAAAACCATCATCATGAAAACCTCCACCCTCATGAGGATCTCCCCATCCTAAGGCATCATTGCATTCAAGGAATTCCTCCTCCTCATGATTAGCATTGTCCTCAGTGATAATGTAGCTTATGGACATATCCTTGGATTTGCATACTTTGAAGTGATCCTTGTTCCATTTTTCTCCACATTTGAAACATAGACCTTTGAGCCTCATTTCATGCAAACGGTCCTCCTTGATAACCTTGCTTTTTGAACCCCCATTTGCTGGCTTGGACTCATTGTATGTAGCTTTGTTGGACATAAATGGTGGTTTAAATGGAAGTCTATTAGACCCTCTACTATACACGGTAGGAAATCTTGGAAGATTAGGTCTTGTGTTTGCATGAGAACCCATGTCAGTCCTTGTGATCACTTCCCCTTTGATATTCCCTTTGCTAGCCCACTTTGTCAAGTACTTCTCTTCATGAATTTCTGCAAGCATCATTGCCTTCTTCAAAGTGGCGGGTTCATGAGACTTGACATCACCACCAATAGGAGCTTTCAAGCCCCTTATATACTTGACAACAAGATAATGCTCATCAAAGTCGTCCAAGTATAATAGAAGCTTTAGAAACTTATGAGAATATTCCTTCACGGTAGTGATTTGCTCTAGCTTGTCCCATTCCACAATGTGATTGTCCCTTTGCATGCGAGAAGTAAACTCTTCTGCCATGTCATTCTTGAATTCTTCCCAAGTAGTGATGACATAACCATGAGATTGCTTCCTCCTCCACCAAGTGTGAGCAAAACCTTCAAGATGAAGTGAGGCGAAGTAGACTTTGGCAATCTCGCTCCTTGGGCTGATTTCGAAGTAGAGATCCATCTTGTTTGCCCACTCTTCAAAGTCTTCGATAGAATTTGATTCTCCTTTGAACTTATTAAATATGATTTTGTCCTTCACAGCATTGTCAAAATCACCATGCATTCTTGAACCCCTTTGTCGTGCTCTTGGATCATCAAATCCTCTTCCTTCACCCAAGTGTCTATGCATTTGCTCATCTTCCAATTGCCAATCACCTGCATCTTTAAATCCCTTCTGTTCATACCCTCTTCTTGCATCTTGCATAAAGGATGAAGTTCTTGGAATACTGGCATTGGATCTCTCATAAGAAGCATCACCCATAGGTCTCTTGCCCTTGTCCATGTAAGAAGAATGTGGCATCATTTGAGGTGGCATCATTTGTCTTACTTTGTTCTCTTCTGGCTACATAGAAGGCTTTCCATCATGTTTGGCATCATAATGTACACCATCCATTGCATTCATATCGGCTTCTTGGTTGAGCTTGAGAGGAGCCAATGCACTAATGGCTTTCTCCAAGTCTTTTAACCCTCTTTGCATCACGTCATCCAGGTAGTGTCGCTTGTCGAACCGTTCCATGAGGTGTTCACCAAATTGTTGTTGCCGATTTGTTTGGTTATTTTCAATCCTTTGAAACATACTCTCCATAGCCATTAACATCATGTCCACTGTTAGCGGAGTAGTTCCCAAAGATTGAGGCATTTCCACTGGCTGAGATTCATCTGGAGATGGTGTTTTTATGGTTGAACTTTCTTCATTCCTCGTTGATGAACTCGTTGCCATCATTGCTTCCGGTTGTCTTTGATCATTTTCATTCCGGGCTCCCTTGTTTTGACCTCCTCTAGTCATTTCCATGCGCGTAATTGATCCCTCCTTGCAAAGACCACTTACTTGATTTTTTTTTTCTCTATTCAAACGGTATCCGATTTGGGTGATCTTTATATCGATGCGAAGCTCTTGACGAGACGAATAAGAATCCCCAAAAACAGATCTGAAAAAGTCAACAGCCTTTGACCAATCAACTGTACCGATTGAAAGTCAACTCTTGATGTTAACCGCTCAATTCTTATCCGATTTGGGTGATCTTTATATCGATGCGAAGCTCTTGACGAGACGAGTAAGGATCCCCAAAAACAGATTTGAAAAAGTCAACAACCTTTGACCAATCAACTATTCTAGCTGAAAGCCAACTCTTAACTTTGACCGCTCAATACTACTCCGATTTGAGTGATCTTTAGCTTGTTTGAAAGAGGTTTTCGGGTAGATTGAAGAGCTTTCAGGACAGATTTGAAAAGCTTTTGAAAAACCCTAGAAATTCAAGGATTTGTCCTGGCTGCAAGTAGGCAAATTTTGCAAAAATTTTGCCATGGTCTCCCCTCTTTTTGCACCAAATCTCAATCAAATCAAAGCATCTCAATCAAGTATTAAAATCCTTATGCATTTGACCACTGTAAGCAAATCAATCCTCAATTATTTTTCCATCTGAGCATGTGACCTTATGGCATCAATTTTGTCCTTTTGCATAAGAAGTCGATGTAGAGGATTTTCTAGTTTGCTCAAGTCGAATGAAGTGGTCGATGAAGCGCGTTGATGCTTGCCGATCTCCCGGCCAAGCACTTCTCACCCCTTCACCAAGGTGAAGGTTGAGGCCATTTCTTTACCACCAAGTACCTAATCCTCTTCCTTACCGCGTTACCCAGCACTAACGGCAAGGAAGATTCAAGACATTCTCCCCTTGGCCTCTCCTCCAAATGCCAAGGTACCCTTACTTCATTCTAGATTTTAGGAATAAAGTGGGGTACAATCGTGAGTGGAATGTGGTTACAAGCTCAAATGAATGAGTAGAGTTGACTTATAATTGATTTATAGCATGACTCATGCTCATTCATATCATAATACATGGTTCATAGTGCTTCCTTCATCACATCCACTCATGGCAATGTCAATACATTTCCACATACATCAACATCCAAGTGTCACGGAGCGGTGATCTCGGGTCGTGTTCTGGGCGCGAGTTCCTGCTCGGGACTAGAAAATCCAGTACAAAAGTGAAAATAGAGAGCACTTGCTGAATCCTGCACCTCAAGACCTATAGCTCGTCTCGAAGAGGACGACGAGCCGGTCGTTTTGAGTACTAGAACTCCAAAAACGGAGTTCATATGAGAGAGTTATGACCAAAAACGTGCAACCGGCAATGGAAAACGGTGTCACCAAAAAGCGGGCTTCCAACCCAAAACATTTTATTCAATCCCCCAAATGTGCCAAAAGCTATGCTCACTTATGCCAATATGCAAGGCATAGCATTGAATGGCTATGTGTAGCATTCAAGCATTCATAATGCATAGAGAGCAGCATGAATGGCCATGATTAAAATCCAATTTCTGAAAATTAGGGTTTTATGTGTAATAAGACCCTAATTCACTCCATAGCTTGAAAGAATGCTTCAAAATTGTAAGGAAGTGATGGAGCAACTCACCAATGTCACCCGGGAAGCCTTAATGCTTGAATTTGTTGAAGGAGATGAAGATTAGGGTCACTTTGGTGAAAAACGTGGGCAGCTTTGGTAGTGATTTTCAGCCACATTGGGAGCCCCATTGCTCATGGAAAATAGTTGAAATACTTCATAAAACATTGCTAGATACATGAGAGACTCAATGCCCTTTGCTCATGTTGAGATTCCATGGCTAGGGTTTGCAAGAAAGCTCCCAAACAAAAAAACGTTTTTGATTAACAATTGCTAATCAAGATTAGAAATTTTTCCCAATTTGGTCCACTCATTCAAAAAAATAGATCCATGTGCTCAGATTTGAACCACAAACTCTACCTTAGCCATATCCCCTTCCCCCATGAATCAAATGAAGCAGAAATTTCACGAAATGAGAAGAAGAAAAGAAAAATTAAAAATCATGGATCAAAAGCCATGCTCTGATACCAATGAAAGAAAGTAACAGGGGTGGGTTAGTCCCTCACCAAGGGAGTGGCTCATGAAGGAGTCACCACTTAGCATCTCATGGGAGAAGCTCACCATTGATTCTTGGAACAAATAACATTATCATGAATGAGCCATAATCCCATTTACATTGGTATTTATACTCCACCCAAGAGTTCACACCTACTTACTAGTTGTCTATGGCCTTGGGCCCATAATGCTTTCTTACAAGTTGGGCAATCCATACTCTGATGTCCAAATCCTTGACAGTATAGCATTTCACTCCCTTGTTCAAGGGTAGAACTTCTGAAGTTGAACTCCAAGGGATTGAGGTCTGGGAAAAGGACATTTCTTCCATTCTGGAACTTCCCATATCCTAGGCTTGACCCTTATATCTCTTAGACAGTGGAAGGTTGGAATCACCTTTTCTGGAGCTAAAAACCTTTTGAAAGTGATGCTGCTGGCTTCGACAAGACCTTGACATCAAAGGCCTTGGAGAATCCTTCACCATCTGCACTGCTTCGGCCATGGAAGCTAACTTGGCATTCTTCACTAGGATATTCAAAGGTTCGTTTAGTCCCCAAATGAACTTGGCCATCAGCTATTCATTATCCAGCGGTGGCGAGTATTTGAGGAGGAGAGCGAACGCTTTGGTGATATACTTCAATAGTTCTACTACCTTGGGCTAACTCTAAGAATTTGTTCATCTTTGTTTCCAAAAATCCGAGAGGATAGAATCTCTTCCTTAGGTAAATTTTGAGATCATTCCATGTTTGAGTGTTTGATCCACATGGTTTGTCTCGCAGTGGTTTCTCCATGCTACTTTGGCTGTTTCTACTATCTTCAGCCATTGCAAGAGCCATTTTTCTCTTCTCATTATACCCGGTGACATCGAAGTACTCTTCCATTACTTCGATCCACTTCTCCACACAGTCTCGCCCAAGTTTTTCCCTTCACCCTTGAAAGGTCCAGGCTGCGAACGAACATCGAAGTCGAGCTCTTCCTCATTGAGTTGGGGGTTATCATTCCTACCATGACGACCTCGATCCATGATCCTATCAATACTTGTTAAGTCCTTTTATTTACAATTCAAATCCTTTTATTTACAATTCAAATCGAAATTTAGATCCAACTGATTCTGGGGTTATTTAGATTGTTCAGCTCTCCACAGAATCATGGGATAAAGATCCCTTATATAGAACTCATTATTAGATAACAATTCATTCAGAATATATCATTCATATTCTTAACACAATAATGGTCCATCAGACCAAAAATTCCATCTGAACATTCCTCCATGGAAGTTTCAGTTATGCAGATTTTTAATTTGTCATCCCTTACTGGATCCACAATCCACTAATCTTGTAGTGATTTGCTGAAGTCATTTATCGTCATTCCAGTTACGAACATCATCACAGGGAATCGTCCCATTCATTCTCATTGTGGCTTTGTTCAACTGATTCAACCAAAATTCAGGAATCATCTTTTTTTTTTCCAATCAAAATCCAAATTAACTCATCAATTCTCAACCAAAATTTTAAAATCATATCAACCACATTCGAATTCATGATCTGGATAGCATTTATGCTTATAATTTCAAGGTCTTAGATTTACTCGTATATACTGCTAGTAAGTAAAGAGCTATAGTTATACCCTCGGTATATACGAGAGTAAGTAAAGAGCTGCAATTATACCCTCGGTATATACAGGTAGTCACGGTCCTTGGAATTATAAGGTAAATACCATCATGTCTAGGCCTCAAGCAAGTCAGGGATTTCCATATAATTATGGAACTAAATCTGAAGACCCACTTTCAATTTTATGAATCTTCATTCTGAATATCAATTTGTATGAATTTTATCACACAATTACAACTTTCTTTTATTGTTACTTCACAAATTTTTGACATTTTTGGCTTTTCAGTTGATCCACTTTAGTCAATTCGCTCTCATACTAGCTGAAAGATCCCTGCCCCCTCTGCACAACGGATTCGAGGGTGCTAGCAGCGGAAGTAGCACTTCTTGCACGGGGTAGGATCCCTCACTCGGGGCCTCGCCCCACGGATATCTAGACAAGAGTCTAATCCCTTGGTTCTTCAAAAACCAAACCCGAAAAAACTTCCCCCTACCGGAAAGCACAGGCGATTCCTCCAGGATATTTGTACTCTAACATAGTCAGGGTCATTACTGACCAAACTAATCCAGCCGAACCTATGAGTCACTTGGTCAGATCAAGGAAAAAACTTGCACTTGGATCATAGAAACCAACGCCTTTTTCCCCATCGAGAGGCACAACCGTTGATTCTTTTTTCCATAGGACAATTACTATCCGGGATTTACTTCATCTATCGTACTATAACAGAATTGAGTCTCATTTTTCGGATCCATCAGTCCAGCCTAGCCCCATCTAGTCCCATGGGTTAGCCAACTACCCAACCACTATAGTGATGGGATCCAATTAGGAATTTGGTTAGGTTTTGTCCCGGGTACCAGGGAAAAAAGTTTCCAAGCCCCCTAGCCGGATATTCATGCAAATATTTAACGCCAGTCACACCACTTACACACCCAATATGAAATTGCCTTTTTCAGAGATTCAGCTATCTTTAAAACAATCATTTAATGAAACTATAGTGTCACTAATCATAATCCTCCAAAATGTCCGGTTGAATCCTAATTTCCAATCATTCCTTCATCGGTGTACCTATGGCATCATTGGCAACTATAGAACGCTCACCACCTGTCCCTCAGGGCCTTTTCGATAGTTCCTAGCTCATAGTACCCGACAATATATTCACGTATAAAAATCAAGATGGAATCTCCGTTGAAGATTAGCAAGATCAACCAACAGATCCATATAAAAGAGCCATGGACTCATCCATTGAGGACCAGCAAGGTCAATCAACCAGATCCATGTCTGCTTTCAGAAAACAACTCTTACTCCTTGTTCCAATATCTTCCCCAACGCACGTGTGGGTATCTTCGGTGACCCAGAGCCCGAGCACTGTATGGTCAGCACCCTCAGGATCCTTCGCAGGTCACCTAGCGCTTCACTCATAGGCCGCTTCCTTGGTCCCTCATCCACCGTACCGGAAGCTCACCATTTAAATCAAGCTGGTCAAGACCTCGGCTGACCTTGCTACACGAGACGTCTTCCGTTGACTCTCCATTAGCTGTTGCAACTTTATCAGTTAGGTCTCCACGACCTCATTCTCAAGACGGTCAAAATGCTTCCCCAGCATTATTGACATAAAATAGTCATTTAAAAACAGGTCATAAATACAAATTCTATAATGAACTCTCGTCTTTCACATTTTTCCACATCTGTCCACATTACTTAATCCATATCCAATTCATATGTATTCCTATTCTCATCCAATCACATCATTTTTCATCTCATCACATCTTTCCTCATTTATCCTCTTCACATCTCATCCACTCGCATCTACCCATTTTCACATCCCATCACACCTCATTCATTTATATCAAATATCATTCATTCACATCTATCTCAATTTACATCACATATAATCACATTCATTTCACATCTCATCTCATTCATTCTTATCTCGATTCACATCTCATCCATTCACATCCCATATCATTCATTTACATCCGATTCACATGACATCACATCTCATTCATTCACATCCTGATTCACATCACATTACATCTCATCCATTCACTCACATCGACATCACATCCTTTCACATACACATCCACATCCATTCTTCCACATACACATCGACACTGCTATTCCCATTTAGTAGCTTTTTCTAGTTTGATTCCGATAATGGGACTTTTTCTAAATTTCTACCAAATGCTTGGCCTAATTAAAGGTTCCTTTTTCGTGAACAACTATTTCTATAAACCTTCTCAATTCCTCAATTGAATTATATTCAATATTACTCTTTTGAACAAAAGAATTCATGGGATTTACAGAAATCAATTCTACCCATATTTTCACTTTTGAGATAAATAATCATAAATAGAATTATACTAAAAATTCCTCTTCTTTCCATTTAATTTCTTGGATCTCAAATACCATGGGAATTCCTCTTTTTTGCATTTAATTATTTGCATTCCAATGTCATGGGAATTTCTCTTTTATCATCAATATTTCTCATAATAAAATACCCATTAATTCAATATGCTAGGAATTTCTCTTTTCCCATCTAAATGATGGAATTCCAAATGTCATAGGAATTCCTCTTATACCATTTAAATATTTCTCATAGATAAAATAAATTTTTCTAAAATTTATCTTTAAATTTAGATAAAATACCCATTAATTTCAATATGCTAGGAATTTCTCTTTTCCCATCTAAATGATGGAATTCCAAATGTCATAATAATTTCTCTTTTACCATTTAAATATTTCTCATAGATAAAATAAATTTATCTAAAATTTATCTTTGAATTTAAATAAAATACCCATTAATTTCAATATGCTAAAAATTACACTTTCCTCAATTGAATATTTAAATTCCAATATGGTGGAAATTCCTCTTTCATCTTTTAAATTTATCTATGCAAAAAGATAAATTTAACTAAAATCTTTCTTTAATTTTTGAAAAAAATATAAATTTTTTTGGTATCCCAATTTTTCTCTTACTTCATTGGAATACATGGATTTCCATTGTCATGGGTATTACTCTTTTAACATAAAACTGATATTCCTCTTTTTTCTAATTAACTATTTGTGCATAAACATAAAAATTAAATTTTCCATGATTATGATGAGAATCATTCAATTAATCTAGGATGATTAATCCTAGAATATGGTAGGAAGTCCTCTTTTCATATTATGAATGAAAATGATTTATGTGTTGATTTTTTAAAAATTTTGCCATAGCTTGATTCCTAATTTTTCCATGAATTAAATAGCATAAAAGCATTAAAAAGCCACTTATTTGGCCTCAATTTGACAAGCATAGAAATTACTTTTAGATTAGAGAATTGCTTTATGATCAGCTTTATTTGAATATAGAATAGGTCATAGGAATGACCATTCTTTGGGGGAGAGAGAGACATGCTTTAGAAAAATATTTAATTTAAGCATAAATGGAAATTTATGTGTTTTATCACTACAATTCATTAAAGAACTTCAATTGTATTATAAAACTCCATTCAATTGAATGCTTCTCAAGCTTGAGAGGGGTTGAGAAGAGAGAACATTTGGAGAGTTAAAAAAAAAGACCATAAACCACACTTTACCTCTCCTAGATTGCTTGATTCTTTAATCAATGTAGAGGCCCCCAACCAATTAATTGGTTTGGTATGTTGATGAAGACTCCAAGGAAGATTGAAGAGAGAGAGAAACTCCAATCTCTCCAATTTGTAGAAGATTTTTAGAGGATAATAGAAAATATCATTATTTCAGTATAATACTCGCATGGTATAGTTCTCATATTTTTTTACAAAGGGCTAAGGATCTATTTATAGGTGAGGGAGGCCTCTAACCAAGTCCAACTAGTTTCTAGAATTTTCCAGGTTGTGTTTGGCTGAATTTGGACAAGATTTGGACCTAGTTTAGCTCCCTTTTGATTTGGTTTGATCCAAGAGAGAGGAGAGATAAAAATATCACAATATTTTTGAGTTTAAAACTCCACCACACATGTGAAATAGGTGCCTCCTTGAAGAGCCCCCTTCTTACCAAGGTGTCAAAATTGAATCATTATACCCAAAATATCTCATTTTTTTAAAGTAATATTCATAGTTTTTTACTAATAAACCTTGTACTCAGTCAACTCTTGATCTTAAGTGGGCATTTACTCATTTTGGGTATTTTTCTTTTATAATTTGGATTCATCTCCTCCCCTAACTTGGATTGATCCTATTCGCCCACATAGGAACCTTAAATGGATCATAATCCAAAAATTTTAGAAAGTCTAGGCCCTTAGGCTAAGGTCTTTTATACTTATTTTCAATTAATTCCAAATGCACATTGGAAAGTTCTTTTTGAATTTCTGTTTTAGGGGAAACCATTTTAGACACTAGGAGGATTTCTATATCAAAAAATATCTTAATTTTGGATTGCCTCTCTCTAGATATTTTCTCTCTCTAAGTCAAAACTCCAAGTCAAAACAGGGTAAAATAGAATCTTTCTTTTATTTCAAAGAGGGGAATAATTACAAGATCAGAAGGGGAGGTTCTTACACATGTATACCTCAAAAGCTGGAGGGAGGAATCTTACATCCTACCCCACTTAAAAAACGCGAGATGTCCTTATCTCGTAGTAGGTGGAGTATGATCTCTTTCATCATCTTCTTCTTCTTCTTCAATCACTTCTAGCGTTACAACCTTGGAAGTGGACGGCCTATTTGGGAACATCTCTCTTTGACTTCCCCTATTCTGAGGCGGAGGTCTTACATTACTTTGGATTAAAACTACGGGTTGGTTAGAGGAACTACCTCTGGGATTTCTTTGATTTTGGCAAAAAGAAACCTGACTACTCTGGAAGGAAGAAGCTGGAGTTTGGAATCTTGATCCCTGATTTGTTCCAAAAGGAGTTGGGCAATCCATACTGCGATGTCCATATCCTTAATAGTTATAGCATTTCACTCCCTTGTTCAAGGATGGAACTTCTAAAGTTGAATTCCAAGGGATTGAGGTCCGAGAAAAGGATATTTCTTCCATTCTGGAATTTCCCATATCCTAGGCTTAACCCTTATATCTCTTAGACGATGGAAGGTTGGAATCCCCTTCTGGAGCTAAAAACCTTTTGAAAGGTGATGGTGTTGGCTTCGGCGGGACCTTGACATCAAAGACCTTGGCGAATCCTTCACCATCCGCACTGCTTCGGCCATGGAAACTAACTTGGCATTCTTCACTAGGATATTCAAAGGTTCGTTTATTCCCCGAATGAACTTGGCCATTAGTTGTTCGTCATCCAGCGGTGGCGAGTATTTGAGGAGGAGAGCGAACGCTTGGTGATATACTTCAATAGTTCTGCTCCCTCCCTGGGTTAACTCTAAGAATTCGTTCATCTTTGTTTCTAAAAAGCCGAGAGGATAGAATCTCTTCCTTAGGTAAATTTTGAGATCATTCCATGTTTGAGTATTTCGATCCACACGGTTTGTCTCGCAGTGGTTTCTCCATGCTACTCTGACTGTTTCTACTATCTTCAGCCATTGCAAGAGCCATTTTGCTCTTCTCATTATACCCGGTGACATCGAAGTACTCTTCCATTACTTCGATCCACTTCTCCACAATCTCGCCCAAGTTTTCCCCTTCACCCTTGAAAGGTCCAGGCTGCGAACGAACATCGAAGTCGAGCTCTTCCTCATTGAGTTGGGGGTTATCATTCCTACCATGACGACCTCGATCCATGATCCTATCAATGCGAAAATTCTTGTTAAGTCCTTTTATTTATAATTCAAATCGGACTTTAGATCCAACTGATTTTGGGGTTCTTTAGATTGGTCAGCTCTCCACAGAATCATGGGATAAAGATCCCTTATATAGAACTCATTATCAGATAACAATTCATTCAGAATATATCATTCATATTCTTAACACAATAATGGTCCATCATACCAAAAATTCCATCTGAACATTCCTCCATGGAAGTTTCAGTTATGCAGATTTTTAATTTGTCATCCCTTAACTGGATCCACAATCCACTAATCTTGTAGTGATTTGTTGAAGTCATTTATCGTCATCATCACAGGAAATCGTCCCATTCATCCTCATTGTTGTGGCTTTGTTTAACTGATCGCTTTTCAACCAAAATTCAGGAATCATCTTTTTTTTTTCAATCAGAATCCAAATCAACTCATCAATTCTCAACCAGAATTTTAAAATCATATCAACCACATTCGAATTCATCATCTGGATAGCATTTATGCTTATAATTTCAAGGTCTAAAATTTACTCGTATATACTGCCAGTAAGTAAAGAGCTACAGTTATACCCTCGGTATATACAAGAGTAAGTAAAGAGCTGCAGTTATACCCTCGATATATACGGGTAGTCATGGTCCTTGGAATTATTAGGTAAATACCATCATGTCTAGGCCTCAAGCAAGCAAAGATTTCCATACAATTGCGGAACTTCATCTAAAGACCCACTTTCAATTTTATAAATCTTCATTCTGAATATTAATTTGTATGAATTTTATCACACAACTACAACCTTCTTTTACTCTGTTACTTCACAAATTTTTGATATTTTTTGGTTTTCAGTTGATCCACTTTAGTCAATTCGCTCTTATACTAGCTGAGAGATCCCTGCCCCCTCCGCACAACGGCGGATTCGGGGATGCTAGCAGTGGAAGTAGCGCTTCTTGCGCGGGGGGCAGGATCCCTCACTCGGGGCCTCATCCCACGGATATCCGGACAAGAGACTAATCCCTTGGTTCTTCAAAAGCCGAACCTAAAAAAGCTTCCCCCTACTTGAAAGCACGGGCAATTCCTCCAGGATATTTGTACTCTAACGTAGTCAGGGTCATTATTGACCAAATTGATCCGGTCGAACCTGTGAGTCACTTGGTCAGATAAAAAAAATTCCTTTATGCATCTTTCTATGCATAGAAATCAAATTTAATAAGATTAAAACTGTTATAATAATAAAAATTCCTTTATGCATCTTTCTATGCATAGAAATCAAATTTAATAAGAATCACACCTTTATAATAAAAAAAATTCCTTTATGCATCTTTCTATGCATAGAAATCAAATTTAATAATTAATATCAATTTTATCCATGCATATTCATAGGTGAATATATACATGGAGTAATTAGAATATTTCTTTTAGATGCAAAAATGGTGGGAATCACTCTTTTGGAATAACATAAAAACAAACTTTCTTTTTCACAAAACTTTGGAAAAATTTGCCATAACCTCATTTGTATGGCTGACCATTTCTCATTTTTATATTTCTTTATTTAACTTAATTAACCCAATTTAGAATTATAGAACTCTAATCTGTATAATTTTCTAAATTCAAGAGAGTAAACAATAAGAAGAGTTTAATCAATCATTTAGTTAATCTTTCTAGGATTAAGAAAGGTTGGAATGTAAAGAAGAGAAGGGGGTGGCCTTTTCATCAAAGACATATCATTTGAATTTAATTCAATCATTTGCAAAACATAAAAATCAAGAAAACCATAGATTTTTCATTAAAATTCGTAAACAAAGGAAGAAAATTAGCTTACATGGAGCTTGTAAGCTCTCCTTTGGCTTGAGGGATTGAGGGTTATACTATTGTTTGAAGCAATAGTGGCCACCAATTCACTTTGGAGAGGATTAGGGCAAAAATAATTGAATTATTAAAAACTTCAATGTAGATGGCTCAGGACAGGAGTAGAGTAACAGTGCATAAACATCATTAAGCTTTTACAAAGGGGGAGGCTTCTATTTATAGGAAAAAGTGAGCCTCTAACCAAGCAAACTGATTCTAGAATTTTCCAAATCAGTTTGGTCAATTTTTTGACCATTTTTGGGGATCAATTCAGCTTACTTTTTGGAGATCAATTCAGCTTACTTTTTGAGGATCAATTCAGCTTACTTTTTGGATCTAGTTTTGAAATAAAAGTGTTATACTTATTAAATTTGATTTCTAGGCATAGAAAGATGCATAATGGAATTTTTTATTATCAAAGTGTTATTCTTATTAAATTTTATTTTTATGCATAGAAAGATGCATAAAGGAATTTTTTATTAAAAAAATGTTATTCTTATTAAATTTGATTTCTATGCATAGAAAGATGCATAATGGAATTTATTTTATTACAAAAATGTCATTCTTATTAAATTTGATTTCTATGCATAGAAAGATGCATAAAGGAATTTTTTTATTACAAAAGTGTTATTCTTATTAAATTTAATTTCTATGCATAGAAAGATGCATAAAGGAAATTTTTTAATTATAAAAGTGTTATTCCTATTAAATTTGCTTTCTATGCATAGAAAGATGCATAAAGGAATTTTTTTTATTACAAAAATGTTATTCTTATTAAATTTGATTTCTATGCATATAGAAAGAGGCATAAGGAAAATTTTTTTAATTACAAAAGTGTGATTCTTATTAATTTGATTTCTATGCATAGAAAGATGCATAAAGGATTTTTTATTTACAAAAGTGTTTTTCTTATTAAAATTTATTTTTATGCATAGAAAGATGCATAAAGGAATTTTTTTCATTACAAAAGTGTTATTCTTATTAAATTTGATTTCTATGCATAGAAAGATGCATAATGAAATTTTTTATTATAAAAGTGTTATTCTTATTAAATTTGATTTTCATGCATAGAAAGATGCATAAAGGAATTTTGTTTTTTTACAAAAGTGTTATTCTTATTAAATTTGATTTCTATGCATAGAAAGATGCATAATGGATTTTTTTATTACAAAAGTGTTATTCTTATTAAATTTAATTTTTATGCATAGAAAAATACATAAAGGAAATTTTTAATTATAAAAGTGTTATTCTTATTAAATTTGATTTCTATGCATAGAAAGATGCATAAAGGAAGTTTTTTTTATAAAAGTGTTATTCTTATTAAATTTGATTTCTATGCATAGAAAGATGCATAAAGGAATTTGTTTTATTACAAAAGTGTTATTCTTATTAAAATTGATTTCTATGCATAGAAAGATGCATAAAGAAATTTTTATTATTATAAAGTGTTATTCTTATTAAATTTGATTTCTATGCATAGAAAGATGCATAATGAAATTTTTTATTATAAAAGTGTTATTCTTATTAAATTTGATATTTATGCATAGAAATATGCATAAAAGATTTTTTTCACGCGACAAAAGTGTTATTCTTATTAAATTTGATTTCTATGCATAGAAAGATGCATAATGAAATTTTTTTATTATAAAAGTGTTATTTTTCTTAAATTTGATTTTTATGCATAGAAAGATGCATAAATGAAATTTTTTATTTATAAAAGTGTTATTCTTATTAAATTTAATTTCTATGCATAGAAGAATGCAAAGCTGCAAAGATCTGGGAGAGCGAAGAATCCTGTTCTACAGAGGTTTACCTATGATGGTTATGTGGCACATCACCTTGAGAAATGAAGTGATAGAAGGAATATCTTTGGATATTTTAATTGGTAAAATCACTAAATGGATATTTACCCAAAACTAGATGTTTATTTGAAGGGAATCCTTGTGGAATTAAACCGAATGAATTTGGTTAGACTACGAGAGGGACGGACAGTAAACCTACTTGTCCATCTCTCGATTTGAATCAAGTAAAAACTTCGTGTGACCAATTCCAGTTTCTAATCACAAAGAATAGACTACCGGAACGAAACTACTTTTTCTTGACCGAACTCACCAAGAATCTAGTTGAACAATTAGACTGAATGATGGGTAGATTACCCTGATGAGAGATCAAGGATCCTCATTATGAAACTGGGAATTATGGAAAAAGAGTTTTTGGAACCAATCTCAAATTAGAATTTTACTTGCATTAGAACCTCTGTTTTTTTAATTCAAAGGACTGTTTTACGCCAGAATGCTGGAGAAAGCATTTGGCTTATGTTTTTCTAAGATGAGGTTCGTTGGAATAGCTGGCGGGTAGTCGTCAAAGGGATGTCGCTCATCACGACAAAGCTTGCCGAGGTCTTGACCAGCCTCGGTACGATTAAAATGGTGCGCTTTCGGTACGATGGGCAAGGACCGATGAAGCGGTCCCTGAGTGAAGTGCTAGGACACTTAAGGAGGATCCTAGAGGGTTTTGACCAGGCGATGCACGGGCTCGTGGTTGCTAGGACACCCATGCATACGTCGAGGAAGATTTCGGATAGACTAAAAGGAAAGATTTTTGGGAGCCAAATTTTGATACTGGATCTCGTTGGTTGGCCAGTTGGTCTTCAACGGAGTCCAGAGGATATTATTGTAATACAATGGACTCAGAGTTTTAAAAAAATGATGATAAAAAATATTATGATTTCTTTTGAAGGATTGTTTTAAAGCCAGTCAAATCTATTAAAGCCAGTCAAATCTATTATAAATGGTAATTTCATATTGGGTGTGTACGTGATATGCCTACCTTAATTTTTGCATGAATCGCCACCCAGGGGGCCTATGAACTCTTTTCCTCGGTACCCGAGCAAAAACACAACCAAATCTTTATAAAGGAATCCCACCAATACAGTGGTCAGCGGGTGGTTGGCTAACCCATGGGACAGATGGGGTTAGGCTGGATCAAAGGATTCCTGAGAAACAACTAGATACGATTAGTTATGTTAATTAGTTTAAATCCTGAGAAGACCTTGTTCTGTGGGAGGGGATCAGCAGTGGCTGTGCCTCGTAAATGAGGAAAAAAGTGGTGATTCCATATGGACCAAGTGCAAGTCTCTTCTTGATCTGACTATGTGACTTCAGGTTCAGTCAAATCAGTTTAACTAGTTAAGACTTTGACTCAGAGTAATTCCCCCGTTAGAAGATTTTTCTGATTGGCAAAATCACCCATGCCTTTCGGGCGAGGGGAGTCTTCCGGGCCCCGGTCTTGGAGAGGGACCGCCCGGGCTAGCCACTCATCCTAGACATCCGCGGCAAGGCCCCGAGTGTGGATCCCCGCCCCGCACGGGAGGTCGACGTCGCTTTTACCACCGGCACCGCGGAGGGGGCAGGGACCTCACACATTATGTTGGGCAAGGTTTATTTTTTATGAGATACTTTAAAAGCATTAGACTAAGGTTTAATTTTGTAAAAAGCCCAATTTTGGAAAAGCTATGTTATTTATGGCTCCAAGGGCTAAATTTATGAATATGATCTAAATACTGCGTGTGGGAGTGGAGCCACACACGTCGGGGGTAGATGCACCCAATCTTGTGTTCTTTGATTTTTATGTTTTTGTTTTATGCTATGGTGATGGTGGTTTATTTCTTCTGTTATTCAATTTGTGAAATATTCTAATCTCTATGTACCATGATCTTGTAATAGTGGCATCATAGCACAAATTCAAGTGTTGAATTTGGGTCATGGAGACTTGAAGAAAATCAAGAAATTTATTTTCACTCAAAGGTTATTGGCTTGGAGTAAATTTTAACAAATTCAAAATACTTGCACTAGAAGAGCAGAATCTACAGTAAGGGTACAAAGACTTTGCAAGAGCATAATTTGCAGCAAGGGTACAAAGGCTTTGCAAGAGAAGAATCTGCACCAAGGGTACAAAGGCTTTGCAAGAGCAGAATCTGCACCAAGGGTACAAAGGCTTTGCAGCAAGGGTACAAAGGCTTTGGACAAAGACAAGATTCATTCAAAATCTAGGAGATAAAGAAGAGAAGGTGTGGAAGACCTTTGGGCAAAAGAAGACATGTTTATGTGAATTTTGTGCACCCTTGGATGTGATTGAAGATCAAGGGCAAGGAAAGAAGGTGGAAAACCACAAG
The DNA here is from genome assembly GCF_041138505.1 of Cibotium barometz. Lineage (NCBI taxonomy): Eukaryota > Viridiplantae > Streptophyta > Polypodiopsida > Cyatheales > Cibotiaceae > Cibotium > Cibotium barometz. Next base: position 40,320,600 of record NC_141071.1, on the reverse strand, counting down.
TGGATTTGCAAGAAACCACCTTCTTTAACCAAAAGTGGTTTTCATAGATTCTCAACCTCTTATTGATCCGTTCGTATGGATGAAATATGCAATTGAAGGAGGATTGAGCTTAGCTTTTGGATTGCTAAATCACTGAGATGGATGGTAGAGGTTTGCTCTCAAGTCAATTCAATTTGGAGTAAAAATTATAAACAAGTAATTAATAGGGATCTCAGGATTAATTGAGTAAATTGGGAAAATTATTGGTAAAAATTATAAACACGTAATTAAAAGGGATCTCAAGATTAATTGAGTAAATTGGGAAAATTTTTAGCAAAATCCGAAGCATTGAATTGCTTTTGATACACAAGGCAAAGGAAATTTTTCCTTAAATCTTTCCAAGCTTTAACGGGCGTTGGTGGAAAAAATCCAAGGGTAATTATTTTTAATTTTTGCCTTCCGCGTTGCTCTATTTAGTTAGGTGGGGATTCTTGTGGTTAAGCTTTAAAGCTTAAAGCTTGATAAATCTTATAACCTTCCAAATATATATAGCGCTTATGTAATCAGTTGTGCACTGGCAGCGTCTAGGCCGTGGGGGTTGGAGAAGTTTTTTATTAAGCTTTCATAACAAAGCTTTAATTAAAAGCTTAGTTTTAAAGCTTTTGCTTCTTCTTCTTTTTTAAGGCTTAAAGATAAACTATTTACTTCATTAGCTTATAAAAGCTTAACTTCAAAGGGATACAATAACTTCAAAGGGATACAAGGATTTTGGAGCACGAACACAATTCAAGGGAAAATTCAAAATTTCCACAAATCACAGAAAATTACTAGAACTTCTTCATATTATTTGGAAGCCTCTTGCAACAAATATTTTTGGTGTTATTTCTTAGCAATATTTCTGAAGTTTTTTTGACGCGGCTTTGAGCGGGGGCTTCTTTTTGAATTGTTGACAGCAGCAAGGCGATAATTGGATTATTATTTTTATTGGATGCCATCGACTTTGAGCGCTTCAACAAGTCTTCTTTCGAAATACACGGGAATTAGATAAGCTTGCTATCTTTTCTATTTTATTTTTGCATTTCCATATTATTTTAGTTGCTTCTTCTACAATGGCAATCTATCCATGACCAACCTAAACAAGAGGGTACTCCCAATCATGATTTCTACCACTAGAGAGGTAAGCCTAAAACTCATACTTATGCATTGTTCAATATTAAAAAAACTATAGTTAAATTAAAATATATTGGTCAAGATAGTTCAATGATTGATATGTACTTTCTACATGCAGTTTCTACATGCAGAAGAAAATACATATTAGACCATTCACTATCAGGATTTGAGTGACCTAAAATTGATGCACATATGTTTTTCAATTGATCGCTGAAGAATGTATGTAACTTTGTTATTTCACATTCAACCTTTAAACTTTGACACCTTATTTAAAACACTTTCTTCAAATTATTCTCTTTTCTATTTCAAATAAGGTTAACCAGGTGTCTGTGAAAGATACTTATGTTGGTGTCTATGAAAACTGTGAGAGATACCTGTGTTGGTGTCTGTGAAAGATACTCATGTTAGTGTCTGTGAAAGATACTTGTAAAGGTGTATGTGAAGGATACTCTTTTAATGTCCGTGACGCATAATCTAAGTGATATTTATCTGTGATGGTCATAATCTAGTGTTCAGAGGGATTCTATCTGTGATGGATATTATATCTTGACTCTCTTCACTTGCTAATTAAATATGCAACTGAGGGATGTTACAGAAATTAATTTATTATTGGGTGACCCAATAAGTGAAAAGAATATCTAACTCTAAGGCACGTTGATGACACAGAAGCGGTATAGCTGTATATGCCTTTATAGAGTGTCACACTTCCACACATTGATACAAACACACCCAGAACACTAGACCCAAGAGCATAAACAAAACTTTATTTCAGAACAAGTCTTCGTCTTTACAAAGTTGGACATCCATTACATCCTCAGAACCATTTCTTCTAGCACCCATTCACAATCAGCCCACTCTTAACAATCCACGGTCTCTGATCTCATGGCTAACATCTTGCTCCCCTGACGTGCATGCTTCTGTCCACGTCCAGCTCCCTGAACATCAACAGCAACCAAGATACCAACACACAACCATGACCAGATACATCACCAGTATCATTCATCTTTGAATTTCCATTCAGCACTTCCATACTGCTTCAATTAACACACACGAGATATATACTCACACAACCATCCCTCATTCATCTTGGCGACATATATGCTGAGAGCACCAGCCCAACAAAACAACACAACTGCTCGCCATCAGCAGCAGCAATACCATAGCAAATGCACTACACCACTATGTGCCGAAGGCGCAACCTCAACAATGTACACACAGATGAAAAACTCTCTCAAGCATCGCCAGTCTCAGAGAATTGGCATCAGCAAATATAAACAATACACCTCTCTCTGCTCTCACAATCAACTGTGCCTCTCAACAACACAGCAAGCCCTGTGCTCAAAGACAACAATACTGATAAGAGACATGCCTATATCCTCTACAGTTACGGCAGTTTTACAAAGACAACACCCAAAGAAACTCTCCCCTGCTTCTCAGCAGTTGACGCCATCGCCTTCTCCTCTCTTTCGCTGCAATCGGCATTCTCTCTCTTCTTCTCTACTATCGATGCCTTCTCTTTCCTTTACCCTACTTCAGTCGCGGCGTCTTTCTCTCCTTCACGGCTTCGCTGTTGACGTGCTCTCCTTTTTTCACTGCTTCGCTGCACTCGACACCAGCCTCTCCTTCTTGGCTTTGTTGTAGTGGATGCCACCACCCTTGCTTGGCTTAATTGTAGTCGACGTTTTCCCCCTCCACTATTGTCGACGCCTTCTCCCTCTTTTACTCTGCTTACTGCGCTCCACACCACCCTCTTCTCTCTGCTGTGTGACGCTCACTTCCTTCACTACTTCGCTGCTGTCGTGCTCCCCTTTTTCTGGTTACAGTTCACGTCCTCCTCTTTTGCGACTATTTTCCAGCTCGCTCAGGGATTCCCTCCTCCCCCATACAGCAAGTTTGCCTGCTGTTGACGTGTAGCTTCTTCCATTCCCTCGGTGCATGCGGTGAGGGGCAACCTGCCAGGGTGCTATTGGCAGCCGCCACCTTTGCTTATTTTCTAGAATCTTAAAGCCTCCATTCTCATATTAAATCTTATATTGTTTAAGGCTGTTCACACTGCCTTAAATCACATCCCCACTAATGCCTAATGCCATTTATCCTTTGCCCATAGGTCATTAGCACCCCCATCCGCCATCTCCATCCATACTACATATCTACAAAGGGGATGCCTAAATGTGAACGGTCAGCACTCATGCAGGCACTGACACACACACACACACCTGAAGGCCTGCTAACAAAAGCAACAAAATCTCTACATCATGTGGATGATGCAAGGCCTGATGGTTATGCCTCTACTCCTCCTGCTCAGCAGATTTTATCTCAACCAAAACTCAAAACTGACCCAAACTAATTACATATTTCCTGAAACTCTCAGTACTCTGCACAGTATGTACACATCATCAGCCTCTGTTTTTGTCCACACATATTTAGCAACCCCCTATTTCTGCTGAGACATTCATGTCCAATAGCTGTACAAACAGAGACTATTTATCCTCCTGGATCAAACAGAAACCTCGGTGCATACATCTTCCAATTCTTCAAGCATTTTCCTCTGTCATATAACCATTGATACATCCTGTCTCATGATCTTCCATTTTCAGCAACCCCTTGGTTTCTTTATATATGGTATCATCAATATATACTATTGCATTTCCTCCTCCATACCAGTTCACATAATCTTGTGATGGAAACAACCATTCCTCACCTCTACTCCTCTCTAACACATCTGAATCCCACTCATAATCATATACTAAATTAACAAACATCTGGTCATCAACTTCCATCTCATGGTCATCCAATTTGCAATCTACATCATTGGTTTCCAACTCTTCCTCTAGACAGACTGCCAAAATAAGACTATAGCCAAACCACTCATCCATATGTTGAGCATCAACATGAGGTGTGTCCACCATAAACTAATTTCCCTTCAGCCCATCAACATCAAACATCGCAACTTCATGCACTGTAGACTCATCATTGCTACTTCCCTGTAGTTTCTCCAGCTTCAAGACCATTGGCGATCCTTCAAGATTCTCCACATCTTGCAGCATAGGCATCTTTACCAAGTCTAAGCTTCCTAAACTACCAAGCAAAGCATCTTGGTCCCCTTGACCAACAACAATAGCCTCACATGCATTCTCACTACTGACAACCGACTCATTCTCTTGGGCAACTGACAAGAAACACACACCTTATGATCAGCAACCGCACATGCAAAATCTATCACGTCATCATCCAAAATAGCATCTAACTCATCATCAGTCACACCGTCACTCCCTTCCTGCACAACTGGTATGCAAGTATTTGTTATCTTCTCCAAGGAAGCCAATTCCAACAGATCATCCAATGCATTATCAAGAATACAGTTTAGCTCACCATCCAAATTCTCACAAGCTGCAATATCCAACTGATCACCCGGATCATCAATATGTTCTTCATCCATAGTATCTTCATTTTTAACATTTTGATCATCACACTCTACCTTGACTGGCTGAAGTACAGGCAAATGCAAGTCATTACTCATTTCTAAATCAAAGAGATCATCCAAGTCATATCCATACTCAAACACAATAGGTTCCTTAGCATTAACATCACTTTCACAATCTACGGCATCATCAATAATCTTTTTAAACAACATATCAGGATTTCTCTGTTCACATGGTAGATAGCACACTGGAGTCTTCATCACTTCCCTAATCATAGGCTGAATCATAACTGGCTGCACATCATCAATACTTCCATCTGTTGAAAATACAAGTGAATAGGGTGTGTGCGGGAACAAGCCCTTGTTCACATGGTAGATAGCACGCTGGAGTCTTCATCACTTCCCTAATCATAGGCTGAATCATAACTGGCTGCACATCATCAATACTTCCATCTGTTGAAAATACAAGTGAATAGGGTGTGTGCGGGAACAAGCCCTTGCTTAGAGGCTATAAAAGAGAATGAGTAAATGTGAAAGAACCTGTGAAAAGGTGAGAAGAATCTATTGGGAGAGAATAAAGGGTAGCATGAGAAGATTTAGCAAGTGTGGAGATATTCTGGGAAAAGTGAAGAGGTGGAGAGAATCAGGGAAAAGAGGTGGAGTGAATCATGGAGAAATCAGTGGGACTTGATGCTTGATGTAAACTCTATAAATTGAGGCATTGCCCTAATGAGAATTTGCTGGTTTTTGAGTATCCATGCCTACATGAATCTATTTATTAATTATCCACTCTTAATTATTTGCTAATCACTTTGTTAATGATGTTGATTCTAGTGTTTGATCCACCATAGCTCATCACAATGCTCAAATTTCAACATGGTATTAGAGCGATGCCTAGAATCCATCAGGTTTATGAGCCCATTATTTAATTAATCAAAATTAGTAGATAATTAGGAAATAATCAAAATTTTAGTTATTTTTCACTTCACTTCTGTACCCCCAGCCAGTGGAGGATCTCATTCACCTTGCACACTCACATTGAGCTTAAACCCTTCTAGCATATTGTAGCCAACCTACTTGCCTTCAAGCCCATCAAAACGGCGTAGCAAACCGCCAAGCAACGAAGGAGAAATCGACGATTTTGCTGGCGTCTTTTTTTCTGAGTGAAATTGATATTACTACTTGCACATATCAAAGGTCTCTAATTCCTCCTAGCCCAAGGTGTTTTCAAGCATGCTCTACAAGCTGGTGAAGACAGAATTCAGTTTCATCAAGTCTACAGTGAGATCCAAGCTCTTCATCAAATCTACAGGTGACTTTGGTAAAACAGAGATTAAGCTTTCAATATTTGGTCAAATCTTGTGTTTCCTAGCTTAATCCTCTACTAGACTCATTTCTATTGATGCCTTTGAAAGCATTTGAGCTCATTTGAAGTCTAAGGCACCAGATCTGGACTCCCCGCATACTCTATTTTTTGCACACAAAACAAAGTATTAATTTGCTAATCAGTGATTAATCAGTGCTAATCACTGTATTTTGGTACAATTGAGGGTTCAAATTAACCATTAGGTATCTGATACAGATCCCTATAGCTTTAGATTGCAATTCAGAGTTGGTTTGATACTCCAACCATTCCGTACAAATTGGTTACCCTTGATTTAATGTAATTTCTGGTGATTTTATGCTGATAAATTTGTTATAATCATCTCTTAAACACCAGATTGAGTTGTAAAAGGGTAGACACTGCCCTTGAATCTTGAAATTGGATCAAGAGGTAAGACCCCCTTCACATCACCATGAGTACAGCACAAGAAATAGCCAAATTTAATGGGGAACAGTTTTATACATGGCAGACAAAACCATGTATTTGCTCATGAGGAAAAATCTGTGGGGATTAGTTGAAGGGAGAGATGAATGCCCAGAGAGAGGGAAAAATGAGTGGAAGAGCAGGAATGAAAAAGCATTGGGACTTATTGCACTCAGTTTAAATGATGAAATCATTCATCACATCACAGGGATACAATGGGCAAAAGATGCATGGGATGAAAATAAATTATTTGGTACACAAGCAAAAAATTCAAAGATAAATCTGTTAATGCAATTCTACAAATTGGACATGAAGGAAAGTGAACCTTTAATCACACACTTGAACAAATATAAAAGCATTAAGCAACACCTGGCAGCTATGGCAAAAAGGTAGAAGATGATGAGGCACTAGTAGCAGTCCTTCTGAAAAGTGTGGACAAAGATGATTATGAAAACATTGTAGCAACACTAAAGAATGTACCTGAATTGAAGCTACACGAGATAGAAGCAGCTCTACTAGAGCAAGAGAGTAGAGGCAAAGAGAAGAAATGGCTCGACTCAACAGCAGGAGAAGAAAAAGCATTCTTCACCCGAGGAGGATTCTCTCGAGGACGAGGACGAGCAAGAGGCAGAGTAGGAGGAAGGACCTTCACTTGCCACAAATGTGGAAAGCCAGGACACATGGCGAGAGACTGCTACAGCAAACCCAGTGGAGAAGAAACGACATCGGCAAACTTCATGGAGGCTCCAAAGGAAGTGGAGTCGGATCATCTTTTCTAAGAGAGAGAGAGAGAGAGAGAGAGAGAGAGAGAGAGAGAGAGAGAGAGAGAGAGAGAGAGAGAGAGAGACCCCACAACCCAATGTAACCTGCCCCAATAAAGTAAAACCACCTCTGAGCCACCGATCATGTAGGCCACGTGGTAGATGTATGTGTGAGCACTTTAGTCAAGGTCGCGGGCACTTATAGTAGCCTTGGACACATAGAGAGAGAGAGTGTCAAGGACTATGGAGTTTAGGGACTTGAGGCATTGGTCGCGGGCTATCAAGTAAGAGGGAAACTTGGTATAGGGTCCAGGTGTGCTAGAGAGTATTCACTTGAGAGGAGGTGTTGAAAATACAAGTGAATAGGGTGTGTGCGGGAACAAGCCCTTTGTTAGAGGCTGTAAAAGAGAATGAGTAAATGTGAAAGAACCTGTGAAAAGGTGAGAAGAATCTACTGGGAGAGAATAAAGGGTAGCATGAGAAGATTTAGGAAGTGTGGAGATATTCTGGGAAAAGTGAAGAGGTGGAGAGAATCAGGGAAAAGAGGTGGAGTGAATCATGGAGAAATCAGTGGGACTTGATGCTTGATGTAAACTCTATAAATTGAGGCATTGCCCTAATGAGAATTTGCTGGTTTTTGAGTATCCATGCCTACATGAATCTATTTATTAATTATCCACTCTTAATTATTTGCTAATCACTTTGTTAATGATGTTGATTCTAGTGTTTGATCCACCATAGCTCATCACAATGCTCAAATTTCAACACCATCCTCCTCTTCTTCATCTTCTGAAAACTCTTCAGGGCTGATTCCAAAAACCTTATCCTTCTCCATTTCCAACAGGTTAACCTGTCCCATATCCTGCTCTGCAAATGTAATCTTACAGACTTCATGAACATTGGGCTGAATTGCATCCTTCATCTGCATACTAGAGTCAATCACCCTATCATTCATTCCTATAGACAGTTTATACATACCACCATTAGCTTTGGCTGGTCTCTCACATTGCGGACTGATATGACCCCACTCACCACAATTTCGGCATTGCACATCACTCGGATACTGTCTCCCTCTTCCAATATCTGCTGAATTTCCTTCAGAACCAGATGATGCATCAGTCTTCCTTTCCATAACACCTATGCCTCTTCCTCTTCTTGCAGACTCCATCCAATTCAAGCTTAAAGACTTCATGAGCTCCACTGCCTCATGAACCTCTTTCTTTAATGAATCCTCCTGTTTAGGAACAACAATAGCTTCTCTTTCAGGATGCATACTCTCAACCTCTGGCATCTTCACAAACCTCTTGGCTCTTCCTGCATTCCCAACTGCCTCAGACGCTTCACCTTCCACTCCTTCTCATGAGCAACTCTGACAGCCTCCTCAAAGCTATCCAGATTCTTCAGCTCCACCTTCAGACGGAGGGTTTAGCTCCAGACCAGACCAGCCACAAACGGGTCTCCCTTTATCATCTGCGGGGGTACTTCAGGAATCAAAGCCTCACACCATAGACTCCACAGCATACCAAACTCTATCAGATACTGATCCACATCCTGTCCATCTTTCTGGTGAATTTTACACAACTCCTTCCACACTTCATTCGGACTCCTCACATGGACAAACTGTGTTAAAAATGCAGCTCTGGCTACACGGTACTCAGGATCCTGTTGATGAGCATTTCTGTGTGTAGTCACAAATATCTGAAGCCATGCTTTTGCATCACCCTGCAAGCAATAAGTCAAAATCTGAGAAAGGATCTCCGGGGTTGCCCTGTCCTCTTCATCAAAGCTGTAAATTCCATCTTTTCCAGAAACTTGATTGCACTCTCCTGTGGCAATCCCCAATACTCTGGAAAATCTTGAGCCATATCTCCAATCTTTCTTCACACAAACCCTTGTCTTCTTTCACAAACCGAAGGAAATTTCTTCCTTTGTGGAGGCACCAAAAAGTGATGACATGGAAGCGGTATAGCTGTATATGCCTTTATAGAGTGTCACACTTCCACACACTAATACAAACACACCCAGAACACCAAACCCAAGAGCATAAACAAAACTTTATTTCAGAACAAGTCTTCGTCTTTACAAAGTTGGACATCCATTACATCCTCAGAACCATCTTCTTCTAGCACCCATTCAATCAGCCCTCTTAACAATCCATGGTCTCTGATCTCATGGCTAACATCTTGCTCCCATGACGTGCATGCTTCTGTCCGCGTCCAGCTCCCTAAACATCAACAGCAACTAAGATACCAACACACAACCATGACCAGATACATCACCAGTATCATTCATCTTTGAATTCCCATTCAACACTTCCATACTGCCTCAATTAACACACACGAGATATATACTCACACAACCATCCCTCATTTGTCTTGGCAACATATATGCTGAGAGCAGCAGTCCAACAAAACAACACAACTACTCGCCATCAGCAGCAATACCATAGCAAAAGCAGTACACCACTATGTGCCGAAGGCGACAACCTCAACAATGTACACACAGATGAAAAACTCTCTCAAGCTCAAAAGTCTTAACTTAGTTTTAGATTCGGTGGGGGATTTGAGTACATTTTTCCTGAATTAGGCACATCGTCATTGGTTGAATTTGACGAAGGAATTAGGTCTTGGTCAGTAGTCCGAATTTGAGTTTGAGTCTGGAAAGGTTCTTCTTAAACTATCTCTCTCGAAGGTACTATTTAAATTTCTCTTTTTCTAAATTTTGTTCGACCAATATTTGCTTACAGGTTTCTAAAACATGAATTTCTTATGAGGAATAAGATAGTCATTTATCTCGATCAAACTGACTTCGATAGTTTTATTGAATTTTTTTCATTATATTTACGGTAGCATTTCTTCTCAGAGATTATCTACTTATTCATTTTTTCAATTTTTGTGAAAATTAAATAGAGGATTAAGGAGAACCCTTATTTAATTATAAAGATTCTATATGCATCTAATTATGCATAAAATTTGATTCTGATGAAAGTCACACTTTTATCATCATAAAAAAAATCATTTATGGTGAAAATCACTCTTTTAATAAAAAAATATCTTTTATGCACCCATTTATGCATAAAAAACCATTTATGATGAAAATCACACTTTTAATATAAAAAAATATCTTTTATGCACCCATTTATGCATAAAAATCATTTATGATGAAAATCACACTTTTAATATAAAAATATCTTTTATGCACCCATTTATGCATAAAAACCATTTATGATGAAAATCACACTTTTAATATAAAAAAATATCTTTTATGCATACTTCTATACATGAAAATCAAATATGATAAAGTAACACTTTTATAATAAAAAAATAATCTTTTATGCATACTTTTATGCATAGAAATCAAATATGATAAAAGTAACACTTTTATAATAAAAATTAATCTTTTATGCATACTTCTATGCATGAAAATCAAATATGATAAAAGTAACACTTTTATAATAAAAGAATAATCTTTTATGCATACTTTTATGCATAAAAATCAAATATAATGAAAGTAATACTTTTATAATAATACTAATTTTCTTTTATACAAATAATCAAAATGCATCTTCTATGCATGAAAATGATACTTTAGAATATAGAAACCATAAGGATTACTCTTTTAGAATAATAAAAAATAAAATTTATTTCACTAATTTTCAAAAATTTCGCCATAACCTCCTTTGTATGGCTGACCATTTTTCAAATTTTAAGTCTAAAATTAATTAAAGTGCACCAAGAGTATTGAAATTATTCTAAAGTAAACATTTTTCTACTTATTTAAGACAAACATTATAAAAACTTGACTTTAATCATTAATCATTCACCTAGGATAGAGAATGGTTGGATTTACTAGAGAAGAGAGGGGAATGCCTTTTGCAATGAGGCATAACATCACTTGCAATTTTAGAGAAGACAAAAAGCCATAAAAACCATAAAAATCATAAAATAAATGGAAAAGAGAAGAATCACCAACTTACTAATGAATTTTGAGAGCTTTCCTTTGGCTTGATGGTTTGAGGGTTCTACTCTTGTTTGAGACAAGAGTGGCCACCAATCTTCTAGAAGAAGGAAGGTCAAAAACTAATGAATTATGAATACAATTCACTGTTTTTGGCACTTGGGAGAGACAAGGTAACAGTGCAAAACACTATTGAGTTACAACAAAGGAGAGGGCTTCTATTTATAGGAAAAATGAGCTTCTAACCAAGCCAACTGATTCTAAAATTTTCCAGATCAGTTTGGTCAATTTTTGACCATTTTTAGATCAGTTTTGCTCACTTTTTGGATCTAGTTGAAACAGGAGAGAGGAGATATAAAAATATCCCATGATTTGGGAGTTTAAAACTCATTCAAGCATGTGAAATAGGTGCCTCATTCATGAGGGGAATTCCCCCATGCAGAGGTGTCAAAAATGCATCATTTCATCTAAATATCTCTCTTTTTTAACTATTAACCTTGTCCTTAGTCAACTCTTCATCTTATGTGAGTATTTACTCATTTTTGGGAGATTTTTCTTTTATTTCTTCATTTATCTCCTCCCTACATTTGGATGAATCTTATTGGTCCATGGGAACCTTAATTTAAAATTTCAAAAAAAAATCTTCACCCAATGGATAATGTCTCTTGAACAGATTATACTTAATTTCTAATGCACCTTCTGAAAATCTTTTTGACCTTCTGTTTCAGGGGAACTTATTTTAATAAGATGAGATATTTTTCTATCCAAAAATATTTAAAATCTGAATATTCTCTTTCTAGAATATTTTCTCTCTCTAGGCCAAAACTGGTAGAAACAAGATCTTTTATATTTCTGAAGAGGGATTTGATTACAGGGAAAGATGCTGGACATCTTGAGAGACTGGGGAGGAATCTTACAAATGGTGTGGTAGGATTAATTAGAAAACAAATTGGCACGTGAGTGTAGGGTGGAAAGTGGGAGGATGGAATGCCCCGACGGCACCATCCTACAGACACGTGGACCCGATTAGTCGGGTAGCTTTCCAACAGATTAAGTAAAAGCCCTACGTTAGATAAATAGGTTCTTGGGCAACTCTATTCTAGAAGACGAGGCCAACGGATGTGCCTTGCATGGATGAGGAAAAAAGTGTTGTCTCTAGGAATCAAGATTAGTAATTGCCCAATTTATGATCAATTACCCTATGGGTAATTTGACTTTTTGAAGACCATGGTCCCCTTGTGGGATAGGACTAGGTCTTACCTACAAATTGTATCCTTGAATCTTTACATGATCAAGGTGTCGCGACGAGTAGGAAATTTTCTCCAAGCTAAGACTTAGTAGACTATCTTAAGTGTTTCCCCTATTTTGGAAGGGAGGAACCTTACAATTGGTATCAGAGTCGATCTAAGCTCCTAGGACTTTCCATTTAAGGACTGTTTTGCAATGTATGTTTTATCTGACATAATGCTAATTAATAAAAACACCTTACTAAGGACAAGTTGAATTGATGTTTGAATGATTGTAGGAAGAGGAAGATGCCTACTCAAAGTTTCTAGTTTTCCAGTTCATCTTCGAGACCGCCTTTGTCACTCCTCAAATTTTGAGTTCCGTGACACCATGGTGCAGATGCTAGAGAAGATGTCCCTCCTCCATTTCTCTCATATCGAAAGAGGATGGGGTAGAGATTTTTTGAGTCGCGGGCCGAGATATTTCTTTGTTCGAGCAGATCGAGTTGGGAACCTTACCACCGACCTAAAGCGGATTCATTGGATTGAAAAGTTTAAGATGGTCCGTTTATTTTGGTTCATGGGGGTACTCCCAAGCCCGACACCCTGTGACTATAGATGGGATTCACATACCAGAGGATCGCTGGGTGTATGACCAAGTGATGCAGATCTTACGTGCTGACAGAGTAGCTGTGTTGGGACCTACCCCAATCCAGAGTCTACCACCCTTACCCATCAATTTTTTGAGTCTTAGAAACTACAGTGGAACCCCCATACTTCACCTATGTGGACCGCTCTACCCTTATATCATAGTCAATCTTAGGAATCTCCCTTCATGACTAATAAAAACTAATTATATTAGTCTCAGATCTTGGTAATAAAAACTAATTATATTAGTCTCAGATCTTGGTAATAAAAATTATCCTTGTAAATATTTGGAAATAAAATGATTTCAAGGTTTTACTTTCAAAAAAAGCTTAAGCGTTGTGCAAAGTATGAATCTTAAAATCTTAAAATTTTTTACAATGATGGCCAAGACGATCAGCCTCCACTTCCCAATGCACTTTACATCGATATCCAGGAGAAGAAGCTCTTGCTCAAGCAAATGCAACCTCCCTCTTTTAAAGGAGAAGGTTCAAAGATTGAGAAGGATGCTGAAGTCTGGATTGAAGCGATGGACGATTATTTCTCTGCTGTCGGTACTGGAGCACCAAATTAGTCTATCTTGCACGGTTTCACCTCACCAGAGATGCTAAACTCTGGTGGAAATAGTGGTGCTGTGACAAGGGAGTTATCGAGCATCGTCAAAGATTGAGAAGGATGCTGAAGTCTGGATTGAAGCGATGGATGATTATTTCTCTGCTGCTGCCGGTACTGGGGCAGCAAGTTAGTCTATCTTGCACGATTTCACCTCACCAGAGATGCTAAACTCTGGTAGAAACAGTGGTGCTGTGATAAGGGAGTCGTCAAGCATTGTCAAACGTGGGAAGATATCAAGTAGGCAGTGAAGGAAAGATATCTTCCCCATTCCCATGAATCCATAAAGATGAATGAGCTTTTTAGTCTTAGGCAGTGCAGCTTAAATCTTGAGGACTACTATTCCAAATTTATCACTCTTCGGAAGTATGCCACAGCTATGACTACTTCCCAGCAAGTGGCTCGTTTCTGCCAAGGTTTAAATGAACCCTTGATTCCCACCTCAAAGAAATGAGACCAAGCACGTTATAGGATGCTCTCATACGAGCAAAGCACCTTGTGAAAGAAATGAGGACCAACAAAGCTAAGCCTCAAAAGAGATCTTACCCTGAGGCAAACCCTAAAGATCAGCCCTACAAGAAACCCCAACAGAATTTCCCCTACTACAACAGAGGGCAACAAAGCAACTCTTTTGTCCCCTGCTCGTATACTGCTTCTTCCAGAGAAGGCCCTCTATGTTTTGAATGCAATGAGCCAGGACACTTTAGAGCCAACTATCCCAAGCTGGCAACATCATTTTCCCAAGGTGGCAGAGGAAATCAAGGCCATGGAACCCCTATCCACCAAGGTGCAAGAAGCGGTGGACGTGGCAGAGGCCGCGGAGGAGCAGTTGCTATCGACGTTGGAAATGGCTGAAGAAGAGCGCGCCACCGTCCATGCAGCGGTAGAACACCAAGGTCCGGATCAACAATTTGGTGTAATCCAAACCCCAGCCACTCATCATGGGGTAATCCATTCCAGCTTTTGATTGATTGTGGCAGTACCCATTCATTTCTTTCTCCTAGGTGTTTGCAAAAATTAAACTTGAGTCAAAAAACAACTAGAAGAATGATTGTAGCCTGTTAGCTAGTGGGAAAGAAGTAGTGTCTCGGCACTCTGTAGGAAACCTTGATTTTGAGCTGGGTAATGAGCAAACTCATGGCCACCTTAGAGTCCTTCCGTTAAAAATTTATGATGGAATCCTTGGGATGGACTGGTTAATTGTAAACAAAGCTAGCATTCACTATAACCAGGGGAGTATCACTTTCGAAAATGAGCATGGTCAAGTAGTATCCGTTTAGGGGAAAATAGGCAAACCTAAATCTAGGGTAGTCAATGCAAAACATCTTCTCAAGGGAGCACGTAAGGGTCAGTAAGTTTTCCTAGTCAAGCTCAAAAAAGCCGTTGAACCTAGTAGGGAAACATAACCCTCTTGGCTTCAAGAGTTCACTGACATCTTTCCTGGATGAGCTTACAGGGCTACCGTCTCCTCGAGAAGTCGAACATGAAATCGAGGTGATCCCTGGAGCTCAACCCATCTCAAAAACGCCCTATAAAATGTCCCTCCATTAAGCCATTGAACTTAAGGAGTAACTTTCCCAACTCATTGAGCAAGTTTTTATACACCCCAGTAGCTCTCCTTGGCGAGCACATATTCTTTTCCAAAAGAAGAAGAACGGTACTCTTCGCCTTTGCATAAATTATCGAGGGCTAAATCAAGTCACTGTCAAGAATAAGTATCATATCCCTCGCATCGACGAGCTTCTTGACAAGCTTGATGGGGCCAAAGTTTTCTCAAAAATAGATTTGAGGTCTGGTTACAATCAGATCAGAGTCAAGGAAGTAGATATACCCAAGACAGCCTTAAATACCCGTTATGGCCACTATGAGTTTACTGTAATGTCATTCGGGCTAACCAATGCTCCTACAACCTTCAACCACCTAATGCAAGATATATTCCATCCTTACTTGGATGAATTTGTGCTTATCTTTTTTGATGACATCTTAGTCTACTCCAAGTCAATGGAAGAGCATGAGGAGCATGTGTGTGGGGTTCTGCAATTGCTACGCAGATATAAACTCTATGCCAAGAAGAGAAAATGTACCTTATTTACTCATCAAATTGAGTATCTTGGGTTTATCATCTTCGAAGATGGTATCTCAGTAGATCCCGCCAAGGTCAAAGATATACTGGAGTGGCCAAGAAGGAAGACCAGTCGTTATACTTTCCCCACAATATGAAGCAAATCATGCCACCCATGATTTGGAGCTCTTAGCAGTTGTTCATTGCCTCATATTATGGAGACATTATCTCTTGGGGGGAAAATTCCAGCTTGTAACTGACCACAAAAGTTTGAAGTGGATCTTCACCCAGCCTAACCTCAACATGTGGCAAAGGAGATGGATTGAAATTCTATAAGAATATGACTTCGACATCAAATTCCGCCTTGGGAAAGATAATGTGGTAGCAGATGCACTTAACCATAAATCTTTCTTAAGTGCAATTTTGATGCCAAATGATCCCATACTGGTCAAGGTGAAAGAAGTCTCATCTCATGATCCAGATTATCAGAGGATGGTGAAGTTAGTAGAAGAAGGGAGATACTCCACTCATGAAGGAAACCTCTACTTCAATCACAGGCTATGTATCCCTAAGGATCCTGCTTTAAAGAAACTAATCCTCCATGAAGCTCATGATATTCCCGCTGGGCACCCTGGCTATGCGAAAACATTAAATGCCGTAAGTAGGAGCTTTCATTGGGCAGGCCTAAAAAATAATGTCCTTCGGTACTTTAAGCAATGTATCTCATGCCAAAGGATCAAAGCTGAAAGGGTTAAGATGCTAGGAAAACTTCAGCCCTTGGATATTCCCCAAATGAAGTGGGAGTGCATTAGTATGGATTTTGTCACAAGTCTCCCCACTATACAAGGAGGATATGACTCCATTCTGGTAGTAGTGGACTTACTTACCAAAGTAGCTCATCTTATACTAGCAAAGAAGACCTTCAAAGCTTCTGATATTGCTTGATTGTTCATCAACAAGGAAGTCTTCAAACTTCATGGTCTCCCAAAGAGGATAGTAAGTGACCGGGATTTTGACTTCACTTCAAAGTTCTGGCAATCCTTATTTCAAGCCTTGGGCACTCAACTTTGCTTTATCATAGCTTATCATCCAGAGAGGCTGATGGCCAGACTAAGAGAGTCAATCAGGTAATCGAAGACATTCTCAAAGCATATTGTGGACGGGAACCAAGAAGATGGATTCAATACCTTCCTCTAGTAGAATTTTCATATAATACATCTTATTATCAGAGCATAAGAATGTCCCCATTCAAAGCACTCTATGGGCAAGAATTCTTATCTCCTCTAAATTTCTCTGATCTGACCATAAGAGTTGAGGCGTCCAAGAAAATGCTCAAAGAGATCGAGTGTAAGATTCCTCCCTCCAGCTTTTGAGGTGTGCATGTGTAAGAACCTCCCCTTCTGATCTTATAATTATTCCCCTCTCAGAAATAAAAGAAAGATCTTGTTTTACCCTATTTTGGCCTGGAGAGAGAAAATGTCAAGAGGGAGGTAATTCAAAATTGAGATATTCCTGGATATAAAAATCCTCCTAGTGTCTAAAATGATTTCCCTTGAAACAAAAATTCAAAAAGAACTCTCCAATGTGCAATTGGAATTAATTAAAAATAGGTAAAAAGGACCTTAGCCTAAGGGTCCAGATTTTTAGAAATTTTTAGATTATGGTCCAATTAAGGTTCCTATGGACCAATAAGATTAATCCAAATGTAGCAGAGGAGATAAATTGAAGAATAAAAGAAAAACCCCCAAAAATGAGTAAATGCTCACATAAGATGAAGAGTTGACTGAGTATAAGGTTTATTAGTTAAAAATTAAGAGATATTTAGAGGAAATGATGCATTTTTGACACCTCAGTAGTGTGGGGATCTCCCCTCATGAAGGAGGCACCTATTTCACATGTGTGGGGAAATTTTAAATTAAAAAATAATGAGATATTTTCATCTATCCTCTCTCCTGTTTCAACTAGATCCAAAAAGTAAGCTAAACTGACCTAAAAATGGTCAAAAATTGACCAAATTGATCTCGAAAAATCTAGAATTAGTTTGCTTGGTTAGAGGCTCACTTTTTCCTATAAATAAAAGCCTCCCCCTTTGTAAAAGCTTAATGGTGTTTATACACTGTTACTCTGCTCCTGTCCTGAGCCATTTACATTGAATTTTTTAATAATTCAATTGTTTTTGGCCTAATCCTCTCCAAAGAAATTGGTGGGGCCACTCTTGTTTCAACAGGTGGAAAGTGGGAGGATGGAATGGCCCGATGGCACCATCCTATGGGGACGAGTGGACCTGATTAGTCGGGTAGCTTTCCAACAGATTAAGTGAAAGCCCTACACTAGATAAATAGGTTCTTGGGCAACTCTATTCTAGAAGACTAGGCCAGCAGAAGCTGTGCCTTGTGCATGGATGAGGAAAAAAGCATTGCCTCTAGAAATCAAGTCTAGTAGTTGCCCAATTTATGATCAATTACCCTATGGGTGACTTGATTTTTAGAAGATCATGCTCCCCCTGCGGGATAGGACTAGGTCTTACCTATGAATTGTATCCTTGAGTCTCTGCATGGTCAAGGTATCGATGAGTAGGAAATTTTCTTCAAGATAAGACTTAGTGGACTATCTTAAGGGGGGAACCTTACATGACCAGCCTCGGTTTGATTTAAATGGTGAGCTTCCGGTACGATGGATGAGAGACCAAGGAAGTGGCCTATGAGTGAAGCACTAGGTGACTTGTGAAGGATCCTTGAGGGTGCTAACCATACAGTGCTCGGGCTCTGGGTTGCCAAAGATACCCACACGTGCGGGAAGATACTGGAACAAGGAGTAAGAGTTGTTTTCTGAATTCGGGCGTGGATCTGGTTGATTGACCTTGCTGGTCCTCAACCGATGAGTCCATCTTTTATATGGATCTGTTGGTTGATCTTGCTGATCTTCAACGGAGATTCTATTTTGATTTTTATAAGTTAAAATATTACCGGATACTATGAATCCCGGATAAACAATTGTTCTATGAAAAAGAATCAATGGCTGTGCCTCTCAATGAGGAAAAAAGCGTTGGTCTCTATGATCCAAGTGCAATCTTTTCCTTGATCTGACTATGGGACTTACTGTGGCTCGGTCAAATCAGTTCAGTTAGATAAGGCTTTTGACTATGTTAGAGTAAAATTACATTGGAGGAATCGCCCGTGCTTTTTGGGCGAGGGAAGTTTTTCCAGGTTCGGTTTTGGAAGAACCGAGGGATTAGTCTCTTGTCCGGATATTCATGGGCGAGGCCCTGAGTGAGGGACCCTGCCCCACGCAAGAAGTGCTACTTCCACTGCTAGCACCCCTGAATTCATTGCACGGTGGGGACAGGGATCTCTCAGCTGGTATCAGAGCAAATTGGCTAATGTGGATCAACCGAGAAGCCAAAAATGTCAAAAATTTATGAAGTAGCAGCAAAAGGTTGTAATTGTGTGATGAAATTCATACAAATTGATAATACAAATTGATATTCAGACTACTGAAATTCATAAATTAGTAATTGGGTCTTCAGATGAAAGTACCGCAATTGCATGGAGTCCCTCACTTGCTTGAGGCCTAGACATGATGATATTTACCTTAAAATTCCAAGGACCGTGACTACCCGTATATACCGAGGGTATAAGTGCAGCTCTTTACTGGCAATATATACGAGTAAATCTAAGACCTTGAAATTATAAGCATAAATGCTATCCAGATGATGAATTCAAATGTGGTTGATATGATTTTAAAAACTCCGGTTAAGAACTGATGAGTTGATTTGGATTCTGATTGAAAAATGATGATTCTTAAGTTTTGGTTGAAAAGCGATAAGCTGAGCAAAACCACAATGAGGATGAATGGGACGAGTCCCTGTGATGATGTTCGAAAACTAGAGACGTTAATGACTTCAACAAATCACTATGAGATTAGTGGATTGTGCTGACTAATTGGTACTGTTAACTCTTGACCCAGTGGATCAAGTTAAGGGATGTCAAATTAAAAATCAGTATAATTGAAAATTTCCATGGAGGCTGTTCAGATGGAAATTTCGGTCTAATGGATCATTATTGTGATAAGGAATTTAATGATATGATCTGAGTGAATTGTTATTTGATGATGAGTTCTATATAAGGGATCTTTATCCTAGGATTTTGTTGGGTTCACTAGACTATAAGGAACCCCAGAATCAATTGGATCTTAAGGGAAAGAGTTGTCCTCTCGTTTGCGAGATGAGAAAATCTCGTGTTTTTTAAGTGGGGTAGGATGTAAGATTTCTCCCTCCAGCTTTTGAGGTGTGTAGGTGTAAGAACCTCCCCTTCTGATCTTATAATTATTCCCGTCTCAGAAATAAAAGAAAGATCCTGTTTTACCTTGTTTTGGCATGGAGAGAGAAAATGTCTAGAGGGAGGTAATTTAAAATTGAGATATTTTTGGATATAAAAATCCTCCTAGTGTCTAAAATGATTTCCCTTGAAACAAAAATTCAAAAAGAACTTGCCAGTGTGCCATTGGAATTAATTGAAAATAAGTAAAAAGGACCTTAGCCTAAGGGTCCAGATTTTCAGAAATTTTTAGATTATGGTCCAATTAAGGTTCCTATGGACCAATAAGATTAATCCAATGTAGGGAGGAGATAAATTGAAGAATAAAAGAAAAACCCCAAAAAATGAGTAAATGCTCACATAAGATGAAGATTTGACTGAGTTTAAGGTTTATTAGCTAAAAATTAAGTGATATTTAGAGAAAATGATGCATTTTTGATCCTCTCTGTGTGGGGATCTCCCCTCATGAAGGAGGCACCTATTTCACATGTGTGGGGGAGTTTTTAATTAAAAAATAATGAGATATTTTCATCTCTTCTCTCTCTTATTTCAACTAGATCCAAAAAGTAAGCTAAATTGACCTAAAAATGGTCAAAAATTGACCAAACTGATCTGGAAAATTCTAGAATTAGTTTGCTTGGTTAGAGGCTCACTTTTTCCTATAAATAGAAGCCTCCTCCTTTGTAAAAGCTTAATGGTGTTTTTACACTGTTACTCTGCTCCTGTCCTGAGCCATTTACATTGAATTTTTTTAATAATTCAATTGTTTTTGGCCTAATCCTCTCCAAAGAAATTGGTGGCCACTCTTGCTTCAAACAAGAGTAGAACTCTCAATCCCTCAAGCCAAAGGAAAGCTTACAACTCCATGTAAGCTAAATTTTCTTATTTTTTAAATTTTAAATCTATGGTTTTCTTGTTTTACGGTTACTTGAATTAAATTCAAATGCTATGCCTTTGAGGAAAAGGCCACCCCCTTCTCTTCTTTACAATTCAGCCTTTCTTAATCCTAGAAAGATTAGTTAAATGATTAATTAAACTTTTCTTATTGTTTACTCTCTTGAATTTTAAAAATTGAGTAGATTAGAGTTCTATACATCTAGATTGGGTTAATTTAAGTTGAAATTATAATGATAAAAATGAGAAATGGTCAGCCATACAAAGCAGGTTATGGTAAAATTTTCTAAAATTTTGTGGGAAAGAAAGTTTGTTTTTATGTTATTCCAAAAGAGTAATTCCCACCGTTTGTGAATTCTAAAAGAAATATTCTAATTACTCCATGTACATATTCACCTATAAATATGCATGGATATCACTGATATTAATTATTAAAATTGAATTCTATGTATAGAAAGATGAATAATGGAAAATTTTTTATTATAAAAGTGTTATTTTATTAAATTTAATTTATATGCATAGAAAGATGAATAATGGAAATTTTTAATTATAAAAGTGTTATTTTCATTAAATTTAATTTTTATGCATAGAAAGATGCATAATGGAAATTTTTTTATTATAAAATTATTATTTGCATTAAATTTGATTTTATGCATAGAAAGATGCATACAGGATTTATTTTTATTTTAAAAGTGTTATCCTCATTAAAATTGATTTTATGCATAGAAAGATGCATAAAGGATTTATTTTTATATTTTTATTTCAAGTGTTATCCTCATTAAAATTGATTTTATGCATAGAAAGATGCATAAAGGATTTATTTTTATTTTGAAAGTGTTATCCTCATTAAATTTGATTTTATGCATAGAAAGATGCATAAAGGATTTATTTTATTTCGAAAGTGTTATCCTCATTAAATTTGATTTTATGCATAGAAAGATGCATAAAGTATTTATTTTAATTTCGAAGTGTTATCCTCATTAAATTTGATTTTATGCATAGAAAGATGCATAAGGGATTTTTTTTAATTTCAGAAGTGTTACCCTCATTAAATTTGATTTTATGCATAGAATAATGCATAAAGGATTTATTTTTATTTCAAAAGTGTTATCCTCTCATTAAAATTGATTTTATGCATACAATGATGCATAAAGGATTTTTTTTATTTCAAAAGTGTTATCCTCATTAAAATTGATTTTATGCAGAGAAAGATGCATAAAGGATTTATTTTTATTTCAAAAGTGTTATCCTCATTAAAATTGATTTTAATGCATAGAAAGATGAATAAAGGAATTATTTTTATTTCAAAAGTTTTATACTCATTAAAGTTGATTTTCATGCATAAAAGGATTTTTATAAAAGTATTATTCCCACCACTGAAGTTGATTTTTATGCATAAATAGATGCGTAATTTTCTTTATATCAAAATGAGAATTCTGATAAATTCTATGTTTAAATTCCATGAAATAGATGTGAATGAATTGATGGATGGATGTGATGTGAATAGAGGTGATGAGATGTGAGGTGAATAGATGTGATGAGATGTGAATAGAGGTGATGAGATGTGATGTTAATCAGATTAGATGTGAATGAATGGATGGATGGATGTGATGTGAATAGAGGTGATGATGAGATGTGAGGTGAATAGATGTGATGAGATGTGATGTGAATGAATGGATGGATAGATGTGATGAGATGTGATGTGAATGAATGGATGGATAGATGTGATGTGAATAGAGGTGATGAGATGTGAGGTGAATAGATGTGATGAGATGTGAGGTGAATAAGATTAGATGTGAATGAATGGATGGATGGATGTGATGTGAATAGAAGTGATAAGATGTTAGATGAATAGAGGCGATGAGATGTGATGTGAATCAGATTAGATGTGAATGAATGGATGGATGGATGTGATGTGAATAGAGGTGATGAGATGTGAGGTGAATAGATGTGATGAGAAGTCCGATACGGTGGATGAGGGACCAAGGAAGCGGCGTATGAGTGAAGCGCTAGGTGACCGACGAAGGATCCTAGAGGGTGCTGACCATACGATGCTCGGGCCCTCGATCACCCAAGATACCCACACGTGCATTGGGAAAGATATTGGAACAAGGAGTAAAAGTTGTTTTTTGAATTCGGGCATGGATCTAGTTGATTGACCTTGCTGGTCCTCTTAACAGATAAGTCCATGGCTCTTTTATTTGGATCTGTTGGTTGATCTTGTTGATTTTCAATGGAGATTTTTTTTTGATAAGTGAAAATATTGCCGGTTACTATGAGCTAGCTAGGAACTATCGAAAAGGCCCCTGAGTGGACAGGTGGTGAGCGTTCTGGTTGACAATGATGCCATAGGTACACCGATGAAGGAAAAATTAGAAACTAGGATTCAACCGGATATTTTGGAGGATTATGATCAGTGACACTATGGTTTCATAAATGATTGAGACAGCTGATTCTGTGAAAAAGGCAATTTCATATTGGGTGTGTAAGTGGTGTGACGAGTTTTAAGTTTGCATGAATATCTGGCTAGGGGGCCTGGGAACTCTTTTCCCTGGTACCTAGGATAAAACTTAACCAAATTCCTAAATGGATCCCATCACTAGAGTGGTTGGGTGGTTGGCTAACCCACGGGACTGAGGCTGGACTGATGGGTCCCTAAAATGAGACTCAATTCTATTATGGTACGATAGATGAAGTAAATCTCGGATAAAAAATTATTCTATGGAAAAGAATAGACGGTTGTGCCTCTGAATAAGGAAAAAAGCATTGGTCTCTATGATCCAAGTGCAATCTTTTCCTTGATCTAACTATGGGACTTACTGGTTCAGTCAGATCAGTTCAGTTAGATAAGACTTTTGACTACGTTAGAGTAAAATTATCCTGGAGGAATCGCTCGTGCTTTTCGGGCGAGGAAAGTTTTCCGGGTTTACCAAACTATAAGGAACCCTAGAATCAGTTGGATCTTAAGGGAAAGAGTTGTCCTCTAGTTTGTGAGATGAGGACATCTCGCATTTTTTAACTGGGGTAGGATGTAAGATTCCTCCCTCCAGCTTTTGAGGTGTGTAGGTGTAAGAACCTCCCCTTTTGATCTTATAATTATTCCCCTCTCAGAAATAAAAGAAAGATCATGTTTTACCCTGTTTTGGCCTGGAGAGAGAAAATGTCTAGAGGGAGGCAATTCAAAGTTGAGATATTCTTGGATATAAAAATCCTCCTAGTGTCTAAAATGATTTCCCCTGAAAATAAAAATTCAAAAAGAACTTTCCAGTTTGCAATTGGAATTAATTGAAAATAGATAAAAAGGACCTTAGCCTAAGGGTCCAGATTTTCAAAAATTTTTAGATTATGGTCCAATTAAGGTTCCTATGGACCAATAAGATTAATCCAAATGTGGGGAGAAGATAAATTGAAGAATAAAAGAAAAACCCCCAAAAATGAGTAAATGCTCACATAAGATGAAGAGTTGACTGAGTACAAGGTTTATTAGTTAAATATTAAGTGATATTTAGAGGAAATGATGCATTTTTTACACCTCAGTGTGGGGATCTCCCCTCATGAAGAAGGCACCTATTTCACATGTGTGGGGGAGTTTTAAATTAAAAAATAATGAAATATTTTCATCTCTCCTCTCTCCTGTTTCAACTACATCCAAAAGTAAGCTAAGCTGACCTAAAAATGGTCAAAAATTGACCAAACTGATCTGGAAAATTCTAGAATTAGTTTGCTTGGTTAGAGGCTCACTTTTTTCTATAAATAGAAGCCTCCCCCTTTGCAAGAGCTTAATGGTCTTTATACACTATTACTCTGCTCCTGTCCTGAGCCATTTACATTGAATTTTTTTAATACTTCAATTGTTTTTGGCCTAATCCTCTCCAAAGAAATTGGTGGCCACTCTTGCTTTAAACAAGAGTAGAACCCTCAATCCCTCAAGCCAAAGGAAAGGTTACAACTCCATGTAAGCTAAATTTTCTTACTTTTTTAATTTTAAATCTATGGTTTTCTTGATTTTCTTGTTTTACAGTTACTTGAATTAAATTCAAATGCTATGCCTTTGAGGAAAAGGCCACCCCCTTCTCTTCTTTACAATTCAGCCTTTCTTAATCCTAGAAAGATTAGTTAAATGAGTAGATTAGAGTTCTATACATCTAGATTGGGTTAATTTAGGTTAAAATTAGAATGATAAAAATGAGAAATGGTGAGCCATATAAAGGAGGTTATGGCAAAATTTACCAGAATTTTGTGTGAAAGAAAGTTTATTTTTATGTTATTCCAAAAGAGTAATTCCCACCGTTTGTGCATTCTAAAAGAAAGATTCTAATTACTCCATGTACATATTCACCTATGAATATGCATGGATATCACTGATATTAATTATTAAAATTGATTTCTATGCATAGAAAGATGCATAGTGAAATTTTTTTTATTATAAAAGTGTTATTTTCATTAAATTTGATTTCTACGCATAGAAAGATGTATAATGTAAATTTTTTTATTGTAAAAGTGTTATTTTCATTAAATTTAATTTCTATGCATAGAAAGATTCATAATGGAATTTTTTTAATTATAAAAGTGTTATTTTTATTAAATTTGATTTTATGCATAGAAATTGGCATAAAGGATTTATTTTTATTTCAAAAGCGTTATCCTCATTAAAATTGATTTTATGCATAGAAAGATGCATAAAGGATTTTTTTTTAATTTCAAAAGTGTTATCCTCATTTAAATTAATTTTTATGCATAGAAAGATGCATAAAGGAATTATTTTTATTTCAAGTGTTATCCTCAGTAAAGTTGATTTTCATGCATAAATAGATGCATAAAAGGATTTTTATAAAAGTGTTATTTCCACTGTAGTGGATTTTAATACATAAATAGATGCGTAAAGAATCTTTATATCAAAATTAGAATTCTCTTAAATTCTTTGTTTAAATTCTATGAAATAGATGTGAATGAATGGATGGATGGATATGATGTGAATAGAGGTGATGAGATGTGAGGTGAATAGATGTGATGTGAATTAGATTAGATGTGAATGAATGGATGGATGGATGTTGGATGTGATGTGAATAGAGGTGATGAGATGTGAGGTGAATAGATGTCATGAGATGTGATGTGAATCAGATTAGATGTGAATGAATGGATGGATGGATGTGATGTGAATAGAGGTGATGAGATGTGAGGTGAATAGATGTGATGTGAATGAATGGATGGATGGATGTGATGTAAATAAGATTAGATGTAAATGAATGGATGGATGGATGTGATGTGAATAGAAGTGATGAGATGTAAGATGAATAGATGTGATGTGAATCAGACTAGATGTGAATGAATGGATGGATGGATGTGATGTGAATAGAGGTGATGAGATGTGAGGTGAATAGATGTGATGTGAATCAGATTAGATGTGAATGAATGGATGGATGTGATGTGAATAGAGGTGATGAGATGTGAGGTGAATAGATGTGATGAGATGTGATGTGAATTAGATGGATGTGAATATGGATGGATGGATGTGATGTGAATAGAGGTGATGAGATGTGAGGTGAATAGATGTGATAAGATGTGATGAAAATGAGATAGATGTGAATGAATGGATGAGATGTGATATCATGTGAATCAGGACATAAATGAATGATATGGGATGTGAGTGGATGTATGTGAAAGAATGGATGTGAAAGAATGTGATGTCGATGTGTATGTAAAAGAATGTGATGTGATGAAAAGAGATGTGATGTGACATGAATATATGTGGATGTGAAGTGATAGATATGAATGTATGAATAGATGTGGGTAGTCGTACACGTGAACAATTGGATGGATGTGGATGAATGAGATGAGATGTGTATGAATGAGATATGACGTGGATAGAAGTGATGTGATATAATGAGGATAGAATGTATGTGATGGGATGGTTATGAGAATGTATGTGGTGGATATGAATGAATGAATGTGATAGACGTGAATAGATGTGATGGATGTAAATGGATGTGATGTATATGAATGTGATGGATATGAATGAATGTGATGTGATGGATGTAAATGGATGTGAATGTGATGGACATGATTAGATGTGATGGATGTAAATGGATGTGATGTAAATGAATGTGATGGACGTGAATAGATGTGATGTGATGTGAATTGGGATGTGAATGAATGAGATGTGATGTCATGTGAATCGGGATGTGAATGAATGAGATGTGATGTAAATTGGGATGGTTGTGATATGTGATGCGAATGATTATGATGTGATGAGAATGGAAATACAGATGAAATAAATGAGGATTGATGTGGAACAATGTGGAAAGACGAGAGTTTGCTATATAAACTGTATTTACGGCCTGTTTTTAAAATGACTGTTTTATGTCAAGAATGTTGGAGAAGTATTTTGACCTAATCTAATAAAGTTGGAGAAGTATTTTGACTGTCTTGTGAATGAGGTCATGGAGACCTAATCTGATAAAGTTGTAACAGTTGACGGAGAGTCAATGGAGGATGTCTCGGGTAGCAAGGTCATCGACCGTGGTCTTGACCAGCCTCGTTTCATTTAAATGGTGAGCTTCCGGTCGGTGGATGAGGGACCAAGGAAGCGGCCTATAAGTGAAGTGCTAGGTGACCTGAGAGGCGAGGGAATTTTTTTCAGGTTCGGTTTTAGAAGAACCGAGGGATTAGTCTCTTGTCCGTGGGGGCGAGGCCCTGAGTGAGGGACCCTGCCTCGCACAAGGAGTGCTACTTCTGCTGCTAGCACCCCTAAATTCGTTGCACAGTGAGGACAGGGATCTCTCAGCTGGTATCAGAGAAAATTTGCTAATGTGGATCAATCGAGAAGCCAAAAATGTCAAAAATTTATGAAGTAGCAGTAAAAGGTTGTAATTGTGTGATGAAATTCATACAAATTGATATTCAGAATGAAATTCATAAATTAGTAATTGGGTCTTTAGATGGAAGTACCGCAATTGCATGGAATCCCTGACTTTCTTGAGGCCTAGATATGATGATATTTATCTTAAAATTCCAAGGACCATGACTACCCATATATACTGAGGGTATAACTGCAGCTCTTTACTGGCAGTATATACGAGTAAATCCAAGACCTTGAAATTATAAGCATAAATGCTATCCAGATGATGAATTCGAATGTGGTTGATATGATTTTAAAAACTCTGGTTGAAAACTGATGAGTTGATTTGGATTCTGATTGAAAAATGATGATTCCTAAGTTTTGGTTGAAAAGCGATAAGCTGAGCAAAACCATAATGAGGATGAATGGGACGAGTCCCTGTGATGATGTTCGAAAACTGGAATGACGTTAATGACTTTAGTAAATCACTATGAGATTAGTGGATTGTGCTGACTAATTGCTAATGTTAACTCTTGACCCAATGGATCAAGTTAAGGGATGTCAAATTAAAAATCTGTATAATTGAAAATTCCCATGGAGGACTGTTCAGATGAAAATTTCGGTCTAATGGATCATTATTGTGATAAGGAATTGAATGATATGATCTGAGTGAATTATTATATGATGATGAGTTCTATATAAGGGATCTTTATCCCAGGATTCTATTGGGTTCACCAGACTATAAAGAACCCCAGAATCAGTTAGATCTTAAGGGAAAGAGTTGTCCTCTAGTTTGCGAGATGAGGACATCTCGCGTTATTTAAGTGGGGTAGGATGTAACATTCCTCCCTTTTGCTTTTGAGGTGTGCAGGTGTAAGAACCTCCCCTTGTGATCTTATAATTATTCCCGTCTCAGAAAAAAAAGAAAGATCCTGTTTTACCCTGTTTTGCCCTGGAGAGAGAGAAAATGTCTAGAGGGAGGTAATTCAAAATTGAGATATTCTTGGATATAAAAATCCTCCTAGTGTCTAAAATGATTTCCCCTGAAACAAAAATTCAAAAAGAACTTTGCAGTGTGCAATTGGAATTAATTGAAAATAGGTAAAAAGAACCTTAGCATAAGGGTCCAGATTTTCAGAAATTTTTAGATTATGGTCCAATTAAGATTCCTATGGACCAATAAGATTAATCCAAATGTAGGGAGGAGATAAATTGAAGAATTAAAAAAAACCCCAAAAATGAGTAAATGCTCACATAAGATGAAGAGTTGACTGAGTACAAGGTTTATTAGTTAAAAATTAAGTGATATTTGGAGGAAATGATGCATTCTTGACACTTCAGTGTGGGGATCTCCCCTCATGAAAGAGGCACCTATTTCACATGTGTGGGGGAGTTTTAAATTCAAAAATAATGAGAAATTTTCATCTCTTCTCTCTCCTGTTTCAACTAGATCCAAAAAGTAAGCTAACTGACCTAAAAATGATCAAAAATTGACCAAACTGATCTGGAAAATTCTAGAATTAGTTTGCTTGGTTAGAGGCTCACTTTTTCCTATAAATAGAAGCCTCCCTCTTTGTAAAAGCTTAATGGTGTTTAAACACTATTACTCTGCTCCTGTCCTGAGCCATTTACATTGAATTTTTTTAATAATTCAATTGTTTTTGGCCTAATCCTCTCCAAAGAAATTGGTGGCCTCTCGTGCTTCAAACAAGAGTGGAATCCTCAATCCCTCAAGCCAAAGGAAAGGTTACAACTCCATGTAAGCTAAATTTTCTTACTTTTTTAATTTTAAATCTATGGTTTTCTTGTTTTACAGTTACTTGAATTAAATTCAAATTCTATGCCTTTGAGGAAAAGGCCACCCCCTTCTCTTCTTTACAATTTAGCCTTTCTTAATCTTAGAAAGATTAGTTAAATAATTAATTAAACTTTTCTTATTATTTACTCTCTTGAATTCTAAAAATTGAGTAGATTAGAGTTCTATAATCTAGATTGGCTTAATTTAAGTTGAAATTATAATGATAAAAATGAGAAATGGTCAACCATACAAAGGAAGTTATGGTAAATTTTTTTAGAATTTTATTGGAAAGAAAGTTTATTTTTATGTTATTCCAAAAAAGTAATTCTGAGCGTTTGTGCATTCTAAAAGAAATATTCGAACTCCATGTACATATTCACCTATCAATATACATGGATATCATTGATATTAATTTTTAAAATTGATTTCTATGCATAGAAAGATGCATAATAGAAATTTTTTTATTATAAAAGTGTTATTTTTATTAAATTTAATTTCTATGCATAGAAAGATGCATAATGGAATTTTTTTTATAAAAGTGTTATTTTCATTAAATTTAATTTCTATGCATAGAAAGATGCATAATGGAAATTTTTTTATTATAAAAGTATTATTTTCATTAAAATTGATTTTATGCATGGAAAGATGCATAAAGGATTTATTTTTATTTCAAAAGAGTTATCCTCATTAAATTTGATTTTATGCATAGAAAGATGCATAAAGGATTTATTTTTATTTCAAAAGTAATATCCTCATTAAATTTGATTTTAAGCATGGAAAGATGCATAAAGGATTTGTTTTTATTTCAAAAGTGTTATTTTCATTAAATTTGATTTTATGCATAAAAAGATGCATAAAGGATTTATTTTTATTTCAAAAGTTTTATCCTTATTAAATTTGATTTTATGCATAGAAAGATGCATAAAGGATTTTTTTTAAATTTCAAAAGTGTTATCCTCATTAAAATTGATTTTTATGCATAGAAAGATGCATAAAGGAATTATTTTTATTTCAAAAGTGTTATTCTCATTAAATTTGATTTTCATGAATAAATAGATGCATAAAGGATTTTTATAAAAGTGTTATTCCCAATGAAGTTGATTTTTATGCATAAATAGATGCATAAAGAATCTTTATATCAAAATTAGAATTCTCATAAATTCTATGTTTAAATTCTATGAAATAGATGTGAATGAATGGATGGATGGATGTGATGTGAATAGAGGTGATGAGATGTGAGGTGAATAGATGTGATGAGATGTGATGTGAATCAGATTAGATGTGAATGGATGGATGGATGGATGTGATGTGAATAGATGTGATGAGATGTGAGGTGAATAGATGTGATGTGAATAATATTAGATGTGAATGAATGGATGGATGGATGTGATGTGAATAGAAGTGATGAGATGTGAGATGAATAGATGTGATGAGATGTGATGTGAATAAGATTAGATGTGAATGAATGGATGGATGTGATGTGATGTGAATAGAGGTGATGAGATGTGAGGTGAATAGATGTGATGAGATGTGATGTGAATTAGACTAGATGTGAATAAATGGATGGATGGATGTGATGTGAATAGAGGTGATGAGATGTGAGGTGAATATATGTGATGAGATGTGATGTGAATTAGATGGATGTGAATGAATGGATGGATGGAAAATATGTGAATAGAGGTGATAAGATGTGAGCTGAATAGATGTGATAAGATGTGATGAGAATCAGATAGATGTGAATGAATGGATGAGATGTGATGTCATGTGAATGAGGATGTAAATGAATGATATGGGATGTGAGTGGATGTATGTGAAAGAATGGATGTGAATGTGTATGTGAAAGAATGTGATGTCGATGTGTATGTGAAAGAATGTGATGTGATGAAAAGAGATGTGATGTGATAAAAAGAGATGTGATGTGATGAAAAGAGATGTGATGTGGCATGAATATATGTGGATGTGAAGATCAGATATGAATGTATGAATAGATTTGGGTACTCGTACAGGTGAACGATTGGATGGATGTGGATGAATGAGATGAGATGTGTATGAATGAGATATGATGTGGATAGAAGTGATGTGATATAATGAGGATAGAATGTATGTGATGGGATGGTTATGAGAATGTATGTGGTGGATATGAATGAATGAATGTGATGGATATGAATGAATGTGATGTGATGGATGTAAATGGATGTGATGTAAATGAATGTGATGGATGTAAATGAATGTGATGGATGTGAATAGATGTGATGGATGTGAATAGATGTGATGGATGTAAATGAATGTGATGGACGTGATTAGATGTGATGGATGTAAATGGATGTGATGTAAATGAATGTGATGGACGTGAATAGATGTGATGTGATGTGATGTGGATCGGGATGTGAATGAATGAGATGTGATGTCATGTGAATTGGGATGTGAATGAATGAGATGTGATGTAAATTGGGATAGATGTGATATGTGATGCGAATGATTATGATGTGATGAGAATAAGAATATAGATGAAATAAATTAGGATTAATGTGGAACAATGTGGAAAGAGGAGAGTTCGCTATAGAAACTGTATTTATGGACTATTTTTAAAATGACTGTTTTATGTCAAGAATGTTGGAGAAGTATTTTGACCGTCTTGTGAATGATGTCGTGGAGAACTAATCTGATAAAGTTGCAACAGCTGACGGAGAGTCAATGGAGGATGTCTCGAGTAGCAAGGTCAGTCGAGGTCTTGACTAGCCTTAGTTCGATTTAAATGGTGAGCTTCCTGTACAGTGGATGAGGGACCAAGCAAGCGGCCTATGAGTGAAGCACTAGGTGACCTATGAAGGATCCTAGAGGGTGCTGACCATACGGTGCTCGGGCTCTGGGTTGCCCAAGATACCCACATGTGCATCACCGAAGATATTGGAACAAGGAGCAAGAGTTGTTTTTTGAATTCGGGCATGGATCTGGTTCATTGACCTTGCTGGTCCTCACAACGGATGAGTCCATGGCTCTTTTATATGGATCTGTTGGTTGATCTTGCTGATCTTCAACGGAGATTCCATTTTGATGTTTATAAGTGAAAATATTTCCGGTTACTATGAGCTAGGAACCCCTGAGTGGACAAGTGGTGAGCGTTCTGGTTGCCAATGATGCCATAGGTACACCGATGAAGGAAAAATTGGAAATTAGGATTCAACTAGATATTTTGGAGGATTATGATTAGTGACACTATGGTTTCATTAAATGATTGAGACAGTTAATTCTGTGAAAAAGGCAATTTTATATTGGGTGTGTAAGTGATGTGACTAGTTTCAAGTTTGCATGAATATCCAGCTAGGGGTCTTGGGTGTGTAAGTGATGTGACTAGTTTCAAGTTTGCATGAATATTCAGCTAGGGGTCTTGGGAGCTCTTTTCCCTGGTACCCGAGACAAAACTTAACCAAATTCTTAAATGGATCCCATCACTATAGTGGTTGGGCGATTGGCTAACCCACGGGATGGGGTTAGGCTGGACGGATGGGTCCCTAAAATGAGACTCAATTGTGTTATGGTACGATAGATGAAGTAAATCCCGGATAAAAAATTGTTCTATGGAAAAGAATCAATGGTTGTGCCTCTCTGAATGAGGAAAAAAGCGATGGTCTCTATGATCCAAGTGCAATCTTTTCCTTGATCTAACTATGGGACTTACTGGTTCGGTCAGATCAGTTCAGTTAGATAAGGCTTTTGACTACGTTAGAGTAAAATTATCCTGAAGGAATCGCCCGTGCTTTCTGGGCGAGGAAAGTTTTTCTGGGTTCGGTTTTGGAAGAACCGAGGGATTAGTCTCTTGTTCGGATATCCGTGGGCACGCGAGGCCCCGAGTGAGGGACCCTGCCCCACGCAAGAAGTGCTACTTCTGCTGCTAGCACCCCTAAATTCGGTGGGGACAGGGATCTCTCAGCTGGTATCAGAGCAAATTGACTAATGTGGATCAACCGAGAAGCCAAAAATGTCAAAAATTTATGAAGTAGCAGTAAAAGGTTGTAATTGTGTGATGAAATTCATACAAATTGATATTCAGACTGAAATTCATAAATTAGTAATTGGGTCTTCAGATGGAAGTACCGTAATTGCATGGAATCCCTGACTTGCTTGAGGCCTAGACATGATGATATTTACCTTAAAATTCCAAGAACCGTGACTACCCGTATATACCGAGGGTATAAGTGCAGCTCTTTACTGGCAATATATACGAGTAAAATTAGGACCTTGAAATTATAAGCATAAATGCTATCCAGATGATGAATTCGAATGTGGTTGATATGATTTTAAAAACTCTGGTTGAGAACTGATGAGTTGATTTGGATTCTGATTGAAAAATGATGATTCCTAAGTTTTGGTTGAACACCGATAAACTGAGCAAAACTACAATGAGGATGAATGGGACAAGTCCCTGTGATGATGTTCGTAAACTGGAATGACGTTAATGACTTCAACAAATCACTATGAGATTAGTGGATTGTGCTGACTAATTGCTATTGTTAACTCTTGACCCAGTGGATCAAGTTAAGGAATGTCAAATTTAAAATCAGTATAATTGAAAATTCCCATGGAGGACTGTTCAGATGGAAATTTCAGTCTAATGGATCATCATTATTGTGATAAGGAATTGAATGATATGATCTGAGTGAATTGTTATCTGATGATAAGTTCTATATAAGGGATCTTTATCTCCAGGATTCTGTTGGGTTCACCAGACTATAAGGAAACCCAGAATTAGTTGGATCTTAAGGGAAAGAGTTGTCCTCTAGTTTGCAAGATGAGGACATCTCACGTTTTTTAAGTGGGGTAGGATGTAAGATTCCTCCCTCCAGCTTTTGAGGTGTGCAGGTGTAAGAACCTCCCCTTGTGATCTTATAATTACTCCCCTCTCAGAAATAAAAGAAAGATCCTATTTTGGCCTGGAGAGAGAAAATGCCTAGAGGGAGGTAAATCAAAATTAAGATATTTTTGGATATAAAAATCCTCCTAGTGTCTAAAATGATTTCCCCTCCTAAAAACAGAAATTCAAAAAGAACTTTCCAGTGTGCAATTGGAATTAATTGAAAATAGATAAAAAGGACCTTAGCCTAAGGCTCCACATTTTTAGAAATTTTTAGATTATGGTCTAATTAAGGTTCTTATGGACCAATAAGATTAATCCAAATATAGGGAGGAGATAAATTGAAGAATAAAAGAAAAACCCCCAAAAATGAGTAAATGCTCACATAAGATGAAGAGTTGATTGAGTACAAGGTTTATTAGTTAAAAATTAAGTGATATTTAGAGGAAATGATGCATTTTTGACACCTCAGT
Source organism: Cibotium barometz (assembly GCF_041138505.1). Taxonomy (NCBI): domain Eukaryota; kingdom Viridiplantae; phylum Streptophyta; class Polypodiopsida; order Cyatheales; family Cibotiaceae; genus Cibotium; species Cibotium barometz. The sequence continues at coordinate 40,285,789 of NC_141071.1, read as the reverse complement.
GTGGGGATCTCCCCTCATGAAGGAGGCACCTATTTCACATGTGTGGGGGAGTTTTAAATTAAAAAATAATGAGATATTTTTATCTCTCCTCTCTCCACTAGATCCAAAAAGTAAGCTAAACTGACCTAAAAATCGTCAAAAATTGAACAAACTGATCTGGAAAATTGAATTGTTTTTGGCCTAATCCTCTCCAAAGAAATTGGTGGCCACTCTTGCTTCAAACAAGAGTAGAACCCTCAATCCCTCAAGCCAAAGGAAAGGTTACAACTCCATGTAAGCTAAATTTTCTTACTTTTTTAATTTTAAATCTATGGTTTTCTTGATTTTCTTGTTTTACAGTTACTTGAATTAAATTCAAATGCTATGCCTTTAAGGAAAAGGCCACCCCCTTCTCTTCTTTACAATTCAGCCTTTCTTAATCCTAGAAAGATTAGTTAAATAATTAATTAATCTTTTCTTATTATTTACTCTCTTGAATTCTAAAAGTTGAGTAGATTAGAGTTCTATACATCTAGATTGGATTAATTTAAGTTGAAATTAGAATGATAAAAATGAGAAATGGTCAGCCATACAAAGGAAGTTATGGCAAAATTTTCTAGAATTTTGTGGGAAAGAAAGTTTGTTTTTATGTTATTCCAAAAGAGTAATTCCCACCGTTTGTGCATTCTAAGAGAAATATATTAATTACTACACGTACATATTCACCTATGAATATGCATGGATATCACTGATATTAATTATTAAAATTGATTTCTATGCATAGAAAGATGCATGATGGAAATTTTTTAATTCTAAAAGTGTTATTTTCATTAAATTTAATTTCTATGCATAGAAAGATGCATAATGGATTTTATTAATTATAAAATTATTATTTTCATTAAATTTAATTTCTATGCATAGAAAGATGTATAATGAAAATTTTTCTATTATAAAAGTGTTATCCTCATTAAAATTGATTTTATGCAAAGAAAGATGCATAAAGGATTTGTTTTTATTTCAAAAGTGTTATCCTCTTTAAAATTGATTTTATGCATAAAGGATTTATTTTTATTTCAAAAGTGTTATCCTCAAAATTGCTTTTATGCATAGAAAGATGCATAAAGGATTTATTTTTATTTCAAAAGTGTTGTCCTCATTAAAATTGATTTTATGCATAGAAAGATGCATAAAGGATTTATTTTTATTTCAAAAGTGTTATCCTCGTTAAAATTGATTTTTATGCATAAATAGATGCATAAGGGAATTTTTTTTTTCAAAAGTGTTATCCTCATTAAAGTTGATTTTCATGCATAAAAGGATTTTTATAAAAGTGTTATTCCCACTGAAGTTGATTTTTATGCATAAATACATGCATAAAGAATCTTTATATCAAAATTAGGATTCTCTTATACTCTATGTTTAAATTCTATGAAATAGATGTGAATGAATGGATGGATGGATGGATGTGATGTGAATAGAGGTGATGAGATGTCAGGTGAATAGATGTGATGAGATGTGATGTGAATCAGATTAGATGTGAATGAATGGATGGATGGATGGATGTGATGTGAATAGAGGTGATGAGATGTGAGGTGAATAGATGCGATGAGATGTGATGTGAATCAGATTAGATGTGAATGAATGAATGGATGGATGTGATGTGAATAGAGGTGATGAGATGTGAGGTGAATAGATGTGATGTGAATAAGATTAGATGTGAATGAATGGATGGATGGATGTGATGTGATGTGAATAGAAGTGATGAGATATGAGATGAATAGATGTGATGAGATGTGATGTGAATAAGATTATATGTGAATGAATGGATGGATGGATGTGATGTGAATAGAGGTGATGAGATGTGAGGTGAATAGATGTGATGTGAATCAGATTAGATGTGAATGAATGGATGGATGGATGTGATGTGAATAGAGGTGATGAGATGTGAGGTGAATAGATGTGATGTGAATTAGATGGATGGATGGGTGTGATGTGAATAGAGGTGATGAGATGTAAGGTGAATAAATGTGATGAGAATGGATGGATGGATGGGTGTGATGTGAATAGAGGTGATGAGATGTAAGGTGAATAAATGTGATGAGAATCAGATAGATGTGAATGAATGGATGAGATGTGATGTAATGTGAATCAGCATGAAAATGATGATATGGGATGTGAGTGGATGTATGTGAAAGAATGGATGTGAATGTGTATGTGAAAGAATGTGTATGTGAAAGAATGTGATGTGATGAAAAGAGATTTGATGTGACATGAATATATGTGGATGTGAAGTGATAGATATGAATGTATGAATAGATGTGGGTACAGGTGAACGATTGGATGGATGTGGATAAATGAGATGAGATGTGTATAAATGAGATATGATGTGGATAGAAGTGATGTGATATAATGAGATATGATGTGGATAGAAGTGATGCGATATAATGAGGATAGAATGTATGTGATGGGATGGTTATGAGAATGTATGTGGTGGACATGAATGAATGAATGTGATGGATATAAATGATGTGATGGATGTAAATGGATGTGATGTAAATGAATATGATGTGATGGATGTAAATGGATGTGATGTAAATGAATGTGATGGACGTGAATAGATGTGATGTGATGTGAATCGGGATGTGAATGAATGAGATGTGAATAGACGTGGATGTAAATGAATGTGATGGACGTGAATAGATGTGATGTGATGTGAATGAATGAGATGTGATGTCATGTGAATCGGGATGTGAATGAATGAAATGTGATGTAAATTGGGATAGATGTGATATGTGATGTGAATGATTATGATGTGATGAGAATGGGAATACAGATGAAATAAATGAGGATGATATAGAACAATGTGGAAAGATGAGAGCTCGCTATAGAAACTGTATTTATCAGCTATTTTTAAAATGACTGTTTTATGTCAAGAATGCTGGAGAAGCATTTTGACCGTCTTGTGAATGAGGTCACGGAGACCTAATCTAATAAGGTTGCAACAGCTGACTGAGAGTCCATGGAGGATGTCTGGCATAGCAAGGTCGGGCTGAGGTCTTGACCAGCCTCGGTTTAATTTAAATGGCGAGCTTCCGGTACGGTGGATAAGGGACCAAGGAAGCGGCCTATGAGTGAAGCACTAGGTGACCTGTGAAGGATCCTAGAGGGTGCTGGCCATACGGTGCTTGGGCTCTGGGTCACCGAAGATACCCACACGTGCGTCGGGGAAGATATTGGAACAAGGAGTAAGAGTTGTTTTCTAAATTCGGGCATGGATCTGGTTGATTGACCTTGCCGGTCCTCAACGGATGAGTCCATGGCTCTTTTATATGGATCTGTTGGTTGATCTTGCCGATCTTCAATGGAGATTCCATTTTGATTTTTATAAGTGAAAATATTACCGGTTATTATGGGCTAGGAACTATCAAGAAGGTCCCTGAGTGGACAGGTGGTGAGCGTTCTGGTTGCCAATGATGCCATCCATAGGTACACCGATGAAGGAAAAATTGGAAATTAGGATTCAACCAGATATTTTGGAGGATTATGATCAGTGACACTATGGTTTCATTAAATGATTGAGACAGCTGATTCTGTGAAAAGGCAATTTCATATTGGGTGTGTTAGTGGTGTGACTAGTTTTAAGTTTACATGAATATCTGGCTAGGGGGCCTGGGAACTCTTTTCCCTGGTACCTGGGACAAAACTTAATCAAATTCTCAAATGGATCCCATCACTACAGTGGTTGGGCAGTTGGCTAACCCATGGCTATGGACTGATAGGTTCCTAAAATAAGACTCAATTCTTTTATGGTACTGTGAATGAATGGATGGATGGATGTGATGTGAATAGAGGTGATGAGATCTGAGGTGAATAGATGTGATGAGATATAACGTGAATCAAATTAGATGTGAATGAATGTATGGATGGATGTGATGTGAATAGAGGTGATGAGATGTGAGGTGAATAGATGTGATGAGTTGTTGTGATGTGAATCAGATTAGATGTGAATGAATGGATGGATGGATGTAAGGTTCCCCCTTTTAAAATAGGAGAAACACTTAAGATAGTCCACTAAGTCTTAACTTGGAGAAAATTTCCTATTTATCGACACCTTGACCATGTAGAGATTCAAGGATACGATCCATAGGTAAGACCTAGTCCTATCCCGCAGGGGAAGCGTGATCTTCTAAAAATCAAATCACGCATAGGGTAATTGATCATAAATTAGGCAATTACTAGACTTGATTTCTAGAGGCAACGCTTTTTTCCTCATCCATGCAAGGCACAGTCTCGCTGACCTAGTCTTCTAGAATAAAGTTGTCCAAGAATCTATTTATCTAGTGTAGGGCTTTCACTTAATCTGCGTCAATTTGTTTTCTAATTAATCCTACCACACTGTTTGACATAAATAAACATATTCCTTAATTAAGGCCCTTTTTACAAGGTCTGTTAAAACAACCTTTTTACACAATACAATCATGCCAAAGACAAGATATATATATGAAAAGTTTATACATGAATCAATTCCATACAAGCCAAACCGGCTCTCTTATTCTTTTCCTTTATCCGATGATCTAGAATTCAGCCTTCCAGCCTCTACATGCTGGGCAAAACCCTACGGGACCATACACCTCATCGTCGACCGCCGCTGGTGCGAGGACTCAAGCTGGCCTGTCGCCCTCTCAGGCTCCATCGCTCGATCCTCTCGCCCCTTAGAGGGATGTCTGCACACTAGGGTGGCCTTATTCACTGCACTAGCCTGGGCCCTCAGAACTAGGCAGCATCATAATCTCTCGCCTCAGTCGGCGAACCTTATTCTCCCAATGGTATGAGGGATACCTTGGGACATTCTCGGGCTTTGCTAATGATGCCACCCGACTACACAAGCACGGAACGGAGTTAGCGTTGAAGCCAGGAAAAACTTGCACTCTTTAAAGATAACAATTTCAATGCAATTTATTGAATACAGCATCACACAATTCGTAACTTCATACAATTTTATGTCATTATTTTAAAAGGAAAAGATACCTTTTTATTTGCACTAATATATAAAAAAAATCTTCTTTAAAATATAACCAAGCTAACCTGGCCAACCACCATTTCTTTGAGGAGCTTGAAAAGGGAGGGTTGGAGCCGCATCGGGAGCATCTTCCCTAATCTCGTTGTTGCACGCTCCTCTCGAGGTAATATTCTGATGTTTTTGGGATGGGGCCATCTTGGACGTCGTCTTGTAGGGCTCACTGTCGCGATCGAAACGCTTCACTCGGATCTCAATTCTGAGATCGTTTGCTCACCGTATGAGCAAAAGACTATAGCGTATGAACCCTTTCTTAAGGCAAAAACCTCTTATTAAAGTCTACGCAAATGGGGGGGGGATTGTGAGATGTCCTTAAGACAGAAACATTTTGCTAAAGGGGAGAAGGGCCGAGGGCTGCTGTAAGTCTCTTCACACGGGGGGGGAGGGGGGGGGAGGAAAGAAGAGTTAAGGACACTGCCTCCTATAGCAAGAGGGGGATAGAGGAAAATTGCCTTATCTTAAAGAGGCAAATGAGGGGGTGTGAGAGGGGTGGCTGCAAAGGGGGGTTGTACTACAGCAAGTACACTGCACAGGGACAGACGACGGTACGTACGGCGGTACAACAGGGCATACACTACACAAAAAATGCGCGTTGCCTGTGGAGTACCCTGGGGGTTTATATAGCTATGGGGGATGGGTACGAGCGCTACGCAAAGCAAGGATAGAAGGACGGTGTACCGTCAAAGGCTATGGATCAGTGGCCTAAATGGGTCTAGGGGAAAGGTACGGTGTCGTTTATCAAGGAAAGGAGTGGTACGCATGTACCTTATCTGGTCTGGGACAGCATGGGTGTCCACGTAGCGGTGCGTGTGGACCACACAGTGGGCAGCTATCCTTTGGTTCTTGTGTGACCATCGTACGGGTACCGTAGTAAGTGTGTACGGTATAAATTTTTGGGACAGGGTCTCCAAATTTGGGATGCCCGCCTCGATTTGCGTGCCGGACTGCCCCGGGGGGGTGATTTTTTTTTTTGTCCAAGAGGTTCTCCTGGTCGTTGGGGTTCAGACCGTTCGTCAATTGGACGCCCGGTCGTGTATTTATTAAGGTTCAAAGGTCGTCGCTTTTTAACTAAAATGACTGAAATTTGCGTATAAGCTTGATCCGGTGTCCGTTTTGGATGCTATAAAATCCTATATTAGGATAATATCGCGCACAGATTCCAAATTTGGGCTCAGAATTTGAAGATTCTAAGTAGAAATGACTCAAATAATAAAATCATTGATTTTTATACTATAAAAACTCATAAATTTATCTATTACATGGACATTTCTTTATTAGTGAAGATGGGTATGTTACATCCTTCCCCCTTAAAGAAATCGAGATGTCCTCATCTCGTCATGAATTGGGGATAATCCTTTAAGAGTGTAGCTTTATCTTCCCAAGTTGCATCCTCTTCAGGATAATCTTTCCACTGTACTAGATGTTCTACAAGAGTTCTATTTCGGAGTTGCCTTTCCCTAGAATCTATGATGCTACAGGGCTGTAATTCAAGGACTCCTTGAGTAGGGATTACAACTTGTTCATCATCAAGAATATGATCGAAACTGGGGACATATGGCTTTAACAAACTTACATGAAATACATTATGGACTTTGATATGGGCTGGAAGTTGGAGTTTATAGGCACTTTTACCTAGACACTTGATAACTGTATAGGGACCACAATACCTAGGGCTGAGTTTCTTATATTTTCCAAGTGATAGAGAACTTAATTTGGGTCACACTCGTAGAAGAAATCTGTCTCCTTCCTTGAAGATCCTTTCAGACCTCTTAGTGTCAGCATAATGCTTTTATCGATCTGGGGCAGCTTTAATATCCTTTTGGATTGCCTTGGTTTGTTCCTCCATCTCTTTGAGCATTTTCTTGGATGCCTCAACTCTTATGGTCGGATCAGAGAAATTTAGAGGAGACAAGCATTCTTGCCCATAGAGTGCTTTGAATGGTGACATTCCTATGCTCTGATGATGATAAGATGCATTGTAGGCAAATTCTACCAGAGGAAGGTATTGAATCCACCTTCTTGGTTCCCGTCCACAATATGCTATGAGAATGTCTTCAATTACTTGATTGACTCTCTCAGTCTGGCCATCGGTCTCTGGATGATAAGCTGTGCTAAAGCAAAGTTGAGTTCCCAGGGCTTGAAATAAGGACTGCCAGAACTTTGAAGTGGTCAGAATCCTGATCACTTACTATCCTTTTTGGGAGACCATGAAGTTTGAGGACTTCCTTGATGAATATTCGAGCAACATCAGCAGCTTTGAAGGTTTTCTTCGCTGGTATAAGGTGAGCTACTTTGGTAAGTAAGTCCACTACTACCAGAAAGGAGTCATATCCTCCTTGAACAGTGGGGCCTAGTTAGAGGGGACTGGGGGGCTAGTAGTGGAATAATGAGGGCCTAAAAAGTACCCTAGAAGTTTGCACTCCACCATCCCTCATATTGACTCACCTTGAATACTTTCTCTTGAAAACATCATTATTTCTTATTCATAAAGGGACCAAAACAAGTGTTACTTTTTCCTAACGGAGGTGCCAATTACAAGGAATTTACTGGTGTTGCTTGAAAGTTTTTGGACTTACCAAGACATAGTTATCAATATTGTGTGTGCTTGTGAAGAAAATCAAATGGAAGAAAGAAGCATCATGAGATAAAATAACATTGAATTCAAATCTCACACTTACATTTCTAACTCTCTATTTCATTACTCTATCTTAAACATACTTAAATAAAGTAAGGAGTATTTTTTATTACATTGAGTGAGCATTCAGTTATAGACTCACTATTTTCTTTCTTTGTAATGTGATGGCACACAATAAATACTATAAATTTTAATTCATTTGTTTTGTTAATTGATTTCTATACCAATCTTATTTCATGGTTAGAGTCACAAAGATGACTTAAGGATTATCTCATATCTTTTGGAAAACAAAAGTAGCCAAGTTAGATGTTATAACAAAATAATGAAACTAGTCTATTTGATTTGCATTTCCTAAGTAAAGAGAATGTAGGGGAGAGCGAGAGCTTGAGTTTCTTACAAGCAAACACACACACACAAGAGAGAGCAAGACATAAGAGAGATGGATGGTTGAATTCTTCTTCTTCTTCTTTCAATCTAGTATATCATAAAGATAAGAGAAACTATGCCATACTCTAGTAACCAAATAGTCTCTTATCCACAACCACTGGCATCATATCAACCATAATCTCACCAACCATGCTAGTGGCATAAGTGCAAAAGCTATCACCTAGGTGGGTCATCAGTGTTCATAGCAATAGTTGATCTCGATATCTCAACACTCTCCCTCAAGCTCAACTCCACACACTACACTCCAAGTAAGCTCCTAAACCTATAGAGCTTCTTTGTACCAAATGCCTTTGTGAAGATGTCTGTCACTTGATCCTTTGTGTTGACATATATATACCAAATCCACATCATCTGCTAGAACCTTTACTTACAAAGTGATAATGTACCTCAATGTGCTTCATCCTAGTATGATAGACTGGGTTACTGGCTAGCTGTATGCTCCTTAGATTGTCACAATAAATTACAACAACCCTATCCACAAACTCACCCCATATCACTAAGTAGCTTTTGAAACTAAGCTACCTCATAAGTTGCCATAGTAACGCCCCTGTACTTTGCCTCTATACTCGACACAAGGAAACTACTGACTATTTCTTGCTGCTTCAACTCACAAAAGAACTCCTAAAAGAAAACATAAAGACATTGATAGATCACTTATTTACAACACTACTAGCCCAATCAGCATATGTGTATCCATGTAGGTATATCTCTATGCCAGCTTCATAGAAAAGTTTATAAGTAACTGTAGACTTTTTGTACCTAAGAATCCATCTAGCCACATCCAAGTGTGTCTTTTGCTTCTCAAGGGTCTACATAAACTAACTCATAAGTCTAACATCATTTAGTGCCATTGGAACAAAACATAAAGCTCTTCATAGATATACAAGTAAGCTTTTGGAGGACCGCACTATGTAGAGATGCATAGTGGGTAGCTTCAACTAAATGATCCTTACTAGACCAAGCTAAAAAAAGTCTTATAGCCTATCATACCATACTTGGTCATACCACTATACTACAACATGTCCAAGCCATAATGCCTCTATAACAACAAAATTCTATGAGGTGATCACACCACCTCTATACACAAGAAATATTATAGCTCACCCAAATCCTTCATCTCAAACTTTTTCTTGAAAAGCATCCTAACATCATGCATACACTAGTGATAATCAAATCATCCACATAAATAACTAATAGCATGATCCCTCTATCTGTGTTTTTCACTTAAATTTAAAAATTTACATTAGATATCTGGTACCAAGATGCTCCTTGACCTTGTTTAACCATGCCCTGGGTGCCTGATTTAAGCTATACAAAGCTTTGCATAACCTGCACATAAAATCTTAGTGTGCACATAAAATTAAAGTGTGCATCACTCTTGTAACCTAGTGTCTCCATCATGTATACTTTTTCTTACAAATCACGATGTAAGAAAGCATACTTTTATACTTTTTCTTACAAATCACCATGTAAGAAATCATGCTTTACATCCATCTTATGGAAAGATCACTGTAGCCATATAGACATGATAGCTCTCATGAGATTACCATTCTCACAACAAACTAGGCTGAATGTCATGGTCAATGCCATAGGTCTGTGAATAACCTTTGCCAACAACTAGTCTTACCTTATACCTATTCATATATCCATCTGTTTGACATTATACACCCACTTACACTAATGGACTTCTTTTCCTCAGTTAAAGGCACTAACTCCCATGTTATATTTGCATCCAACACTGCCATCTCCTCATTCATGGAATCTTCCCATTTTTTATTTCCAAGTGTCTACTCAAAACAAGTGGGCTCCAACTCCTGTATTGCTTTAACCATGTAAGCATATGTAAGCATAATGACAAGATATATATCCATAATATCTCAATTTGTCAACATGGTGTCTAACTCTTGTAGACCTACGTACACCTAGATCATTACTAGATGTCCTCAAAATAGCCTTGGTTCTCCTTGCACTGGTGGGAGAACTCCTTGATAGAATGCCAAGTCTCTCATTAAGGCTTAGCTTGGAGCCACTAGAGGAGCTCGGGGGGTGCACCTCAAAAATGTAAGTCTACCACGTGCGATCATTAGGTGGGGTTTTTTTAATCCAAAATATTGGGTAAATTTACAGAAATACAATTACAAGAGGGGTATTTTAATTGTACTTTGGAAAAAAACCCGTAAGTCTATAAAGAAAAAGGGGTAGTTTTATCAGCTCAAAATTCACAGATAAGGGGTTTTTTAAATACCCCTTGAACGCACGTCGTAGGAGGGGCTTCCATATAGTGCACCCCCCGAGTAGAGGAGTCACCAGCCATAAAAGACTAATCTGCTGATAGACTTGGCACAAAAGGTTGATCTATCTTTTCCTTCCCTTTGCATGATACATGTGTACCAACACCTATAGTACCATGAGATGATGCATCTACATTCCTTGCATCTATTCTCAACCTACCTGACCATGGATGAACACTGGATCCACTCCTGCTAAGAAGTATCCAAGTCCACTAAGCACTCATGATTACTGCTCTACATGTGGGACATCTTCATTTCTTCTATTACATTTGCATCTTCAATTGTCTTCACTATTGTATACTAGATACTCATCTCATCAAAGATAACATGTTTACTTACTTGCATCTCACAAATGGTAGGGTTTTATAAACTATCTACTCTAAAGCATAACCAATGAAGATGTATTTCTATGTCTTTGGATCCAGTCTAGTTCTCAATTCATCAAATAACATGCATATATGTAATACATACAAACAATTTCAAGTGAGACTTCTATTTAGGTGTCATGCCACGAACAGTTGTAGTAGGGGTCCTATTCATAATGTAAACATCAGTTGCTTGTCTACTTCTACTTAAAAATAATCCAGCATATTATTTTTAGACATAAAGGCATATGCCACTTCTGCAATGTGCCTATTTTTCTACCATTTTGTTGCATAGTATATCTACATGTAAACTATCTCTTGATTCCCTGCTTTCTCAAGAAATCACTAAATTGGAAAATACTCTCCTCCCCATATGATCTCAAGAATTTTATTTATAGCTTTTCCTTCTCAACCAAGGCTTTAAATCTTTAAAATTGAGTAAACACCTCACTTTTCTCCTTCATGAAATAAACCCACACTTTCCTAGTATGGTCAATGAATACAAAATAATACCTGCAACAACTTGCAATTATTACAATTATGATCGGTCCCCATACATCTAAATGTATAATAAATGGGATTGCACTGACATTTCTTTGATGTGGCAAAGCATGTTTGGCCTGCTTTTACCAATTTGGCATGCTACCTATCCTTTATGCATACCATTAACTTTAAACTTTGGTAAGCCTATAACAATATTTTGAGCATGTATAGACTTTAGCTTGTATATTCATATGACCAATATGCTTGTGCCATACGTCAATATCTGCGATAATACCAGTCCCATACTCAAACATGGCGGCTTTAACCTCAGGCTTGTTAACACCTGTCATTTCTGTTACTCTTTGCAACCAAGCGGTAATGATTTTTAAAGTCTTCCATAAAACATCCTTGAGGATTAAACCTTAGACCTTACTTAACCATCTACCTAATAGAAACGATGTTTTTTTTGTAATATTAGAAACGTTAAGTATGTCTACTAGTACATCTAACAAATACTTCATTTTGCCATCTTGTATAGACCACTAGTGATATGTTACCAACATGCGCAATAGGATGTGCAATATTATTACCTATTTCCACATACCTGGTTTTTTCATTTTATACATATCTATAAACCACTCACCATGATTGGTCATGTGGTTAAAGGTGCCAGAATCCACATACCCATTATCTCCCGATCCTAAAACATCTCCTATCCTGGAACTGAGCATGTGCTCTGCATCAATGCTGCAACGATGCAAAGTTGCGTTGCTGTAACTATGCAAAGTTGCCTTGCGATAACTTTGCACTTTTGATATCATTCTACTTTTTATAGTAGTCCTTTTAATGAGCCTTAGTTTTCCACAATGTGTTTTGGTTTTCCATGCTATTTACATTTTGATTTCTTTGACAACCACCTTTGTCGCTCTAGCTCCCCTTACTTGTAGAGTGGTCTCTTGCACCTATATGTGATTGGTTTTCTTATTATTGTTCTACTTTTTTGGTTTCAATTTCTAAGCCAACCCTACCATCTCATCCTCTAGATGTGATGACCTACCTCTATCTCTATTTGTATTTGAGTAGAAGGCCTACACATGTGCATTTACAAAGGATATCAAGAAAGTTCTCTTGAACTCTAATGGAGGTCTGAAACTGGTTGTAATCTTTACCAAGGTCATTGAAGGTCATGACCACCATATCATCATGAGTCTACCTGGTGATCTAATAGAAGCAAGCACATCTGCAAGCCCTTTAACCTTCACTGAGTAATCATTTATACTTAGGTTTCCTATGGACACATTATGCAGCTTTGACCTTGGGTGTTTATATTGTATATATTCACCAAGATGTTCTATGCCTCTCCTTAGGTATTTGTGCATCTTGTATATGCACAATCATAGAACCTCTCACATTGAAACAACTAATATAACACCTTTATGGCTCTTTCATGCCATGCTTTATATGCCTACACTTACTATGGAGTTAGATTTTCTTTAGCAATCTTTGGCTCCTTTTTATCATCTGTGATGGACTTCCAATATCCTTTTCTCATAAGGATATTAGTCATCCTAAATTTCTATGCTTAGAAGTTTTTCATTATCCAGCTTCTAAGAAACTTACTAAATAGTGCTTGCAAAAGCTTCTACACTTACAACAAACTTATAATCTCTAATAGATCACTTATACTACAACTATATATGAAACAGTCACACAAACATACATCCACTACTAATACTCATGCACAGACTACATGAATCACCAAGGCGAAAGAAAAAACCACTTGTGGACACTCGTGTGTCATGACATCTAACACAGTCTAAGTTTATAACTACATGCAGTTGTGCTTTACCCCCCTTGGGATAAAACAACCCAAAGTGCTTGTGCCCTTTAGGTAACGGAACACTCGTTTGATAGACTACTAATGCTTTGTGCCTAGGCTATTCCATAAATCTGCCAATACTGAGAACCCATACTGAATGTCAAGTCTGGTGTTACATAAGAAGATAAGGTATCAAATAGCTTCTTAATACAGGCTAGCATCAAAAGGGTCACCTGCATCTTCAAGACTAAGTCATAAGCTAGGTTCCATAGGGGTAGCAACAGGTTTGTAGTCTCCAAGATTGAACCTCTTCAACAACTATGTATTATGTATGTAGCATAATAATGCCATCACTACGCTGCCCCGAAACTCAATCTGCAAATAATAGTGCAACAAGCTAAGATTGGACATTTCAAAGACCTCTGTAAATCAACTTTCTATAAAAGTCGATTTTAAATAATAGTGCAACAAGCCAAGATCTAACATTTCAAAAGACCTTTGTATGTCAGCTACTACTATAAAAGCTGAAATATGATTATCATCAAAGCTTCAACAGTATGTCATCAATGTATAGCACGATAACTAAAAATTCATCTTTAGTCCTCTTAATGTAGAGAGTACTGTTAGTAGGATTGTTGCAAAAAAACCTTATGCAACCAAGTATGCATGTATCTTCTCATACCATGCTCTGGGAGCCTACTTATTAAGACCATACAAAGCTTTTTTCAATTTGCATACTCTTGATTCCTGATCTTCCTTAAAAAAACCATGAGGCTAAGATACATAGACCTCCTCATGTAAATCTCTATTTAAAAAGAAAAGTTTTGATGTCTGATTGATGTACATTTCAACCTTTATGTATTACTACTGCAATGTGTGGGTACAAAGGTCTCACCATAGTCAATGCCTTTTTCCTATGCATAACCCTTTGCAACAAGCCTTGCTTTGTGTTGCTCCAAACCACTGTCAGCTTTACGCTTAAGCTTGTAAACCCATTTTGTGCCAATGGCCTTCTTGCCACGAGGCAAATTAGATAGCTCCCAAGTACCATTTTTGAGTAAAGCATCATATTCAAATTGCATAGCACTCATCCATTGTTCTGCTTATTTTTCTTCTTAAAAGAGATAGGTCCCTCTTTATTACATAAACTAGCAATAAGAGCATAACCTACATCAACATGAGATGCGTGATGAGAACCTACATGTGTTCTGCTAGACAAAGGAGTGGCTAATTTGCTGTCACATAGTGTTTGTACTAGCCATTTTGGCATACTTTTTGACTCCTCAATTTCCCTTCTTTTCTCATCAATTGCATCATCCACATTTGCCTCATCAATAGGCTGATATGTGGGTTGAAACATGCTGATTTTTAACTTGTGTGGGCTGATTTTTAGCATTTTTTTGAGTACCCAAATGCTCTATATCAATGTGTCTTGCATTGAACAATGGAATGAGAGTATAGAGAAAACATAAATTTTGTTGTTTTTTACATGAAAGCAAGGGCTGAATTGCATCTTCCACAAATACAACATCTCTACTCACAAGAATCTACTTAGTAGTAGGATGATAGAGATAGTAACCTTTACTTTCTGGGCTATACCCCACAAAAATACATTTAACAGCTTAATCAAGCTTGCTCAGGCTCAACAAGTACATAAGCAAGACAACCAAAAATACATAAATGAGTCATAGAGGCCTTTCTACTATTCCAAGCTTCAAAAGACGTAATTGTATGCAAAGCCTTTGTAGGACACCTGTTCAAAACATATGTTGCATACATGACTGCTTCTAGCTAGAAACTATGATTTAACTCTTGACTTTTGACCATACAACGTGCTATCTCCATGAGAGACATGTTCTTACATTCAGCTACACCATTTGTTGAGGTGTATAGGGCACATTACATTGGTGTTTTATCCCATGATCAGCCATGTATGCATGAAACTCGATAGACATATACTCGATTAGTACGCAATCTTACATGTAGAAACATTTTCAACCATAGCAACAAAGGGTTTAAAGCACATAAAATCCTTTGATTTTTGTTTCATTGAATATACTGAGGTATATCTGGAATAATCATCAATGAATGTGACAAAATAGAGGTACCCCCAATAGATGGTGTCCTCATAGGACTACATACATCACTGTGTATAAGCTGTAATTTTTGGATAGCTCTAGTTGAGAACCATCTTTGGGAAATAATGCTTGCTGCATTTTTCCAAGAATACAATCCTTTCACAAACATGTTTGATAGGGGCTTCAAAATGTGGCAGCAGGCAGCTGACACCATGTCATGCTTATACAAACGTAGCAAATTGCCAAAATTTAAGTGACTAAAGCATGCATGCCACAACTTAGAATCACCATTACCTTTGTGGCAAAAATTGTATATACAACAGCATGCTTTTGTCTTTCATATACATATAGCTTGTAAAGGCCATGAGATAAAGTACCAGAAGAAACAATTGTATTGCTTATACAAACATAGCAAACTGCCAAAATTCAAGTGACTAAAGCATGCATGCCACAACTTAGCAAAACCCATTGCCTTTGTGGCAAAAACTAGACATACAACGGGATGCTGTGGTCTTTCATATGCATCTAGCCTATAAAGGCCACGAGATAAAGTACCAGAAGAAACAATTGTATTTCCATCACTGCAATCATGAACAATACATCTGTCACCCATAAATTGAACCACTAAGCCAGCCTGAGTAGTAATGGAGAAACTATAGTCTCAAATTATTTAATAACCTTAGTATGTTGTGTGCATTTGGAACATATTCTCGGAAAATTGTTCTCAATCTCCATGTTTGTTAAGAAATCAGGAAATCTAGACTTACCGGCACTGCATATAAACAAGCAGTTACTTGTGGAGAACATTCACACCATGAAATTACTTTGAACCTTTGATTTTAATTAAGGTTTAAAATTATGAACCTTATCCTTCTATGGGGCAAGCCACTTATTGTTGCAGGCGACGTGTTTTGACCCGTTGACTCTCTGTAGAGGTGGGTACTGCGCAACGATTGCACCTCCATCATCTTTGTAACACAAGCTTACGTGAGCTAAGCCGATCTCTTCATGAACTGCCTTCTCGGAGCATTGGTGTTTATATGCTACTGTGTAGACGTTGGTGATGACCGTTGGTTTTATCTTTGTATCCATGAGCAAATCAAGATTCTAATCCCTCTTCTCTCTAGGCAAAGACACTTCTTTGCTAACATTTGTTTTTGAAAATGTAGCATTGGTATTAAATAGAAAGATCATAACACCTTAATTGCTGCTATTCTTTCCCATGGTTTTAAAATTGAAGCTTTTCTTGTCCACAAAAGTGAAAATTTGCACTTCTTGAAATCTAAAAATTAAAAAATGCTTATTATCTCCTCTTTGCACACCTTCCAAAGCTTTCTTTCTCCTGGGGAATGCACCAATGAAGTGCCCTCTTTGTAGTCCATATTTGTGGATTAAAAGCTAGTAAAGTATATGCTAAGAGCTTGCTCTAGTCTTTGGGAAGGATTAAGAAGGTGATTAACACAAGATCATGTCTGAAAGTCACACATACACCTCTCTTAATTAACTTGTTTTGATCTCTCTCTAAACCATCACTATTTTCTCCTACTTTACTAAGGTTCCTATGCACTACCAAAGAAAGGAGAAAATGTGAATGGTATTTTATATTTTTGCGAACCCGCTATGAATTCCGTCACTTACAAGGAGCTCAAAAATATTACAAGGAGATTTTACAATGACACATTTGCCATAAAAATAGAAAAAATAAAGGTTTTGCCCGATGAAGAAACACCTTATCAAGGTAATTATTGGTATAATTTTGGGGGTTATCAACATAATGATGGGATGTATATCTATTATATCTTAATGTGTTAACATGGTATCTACCTATTGTAGACCTATGTACACCTTGATCACTGCTAGGTGGTTCTCCCTACACCAAGAGAATCTCCTGTGACGACGGAATGCCAAGCTCCTCATTAATGCCACTAGAGTCATCATCCAAAAAAGAAGAGTGTCATGCTGATAGATCAAGCATAAGGTTGATTTTCTTCCCTTTGCATGATGCATGTGTACCAGCACCTGTAGTACCATGAGATGATGCATCTACATTTCTTGCAAGTATCCTCAACCTGCCTGACCATGGACTAACATTGGATGCACTGTTAGAGGGCTCTCCAGGTCCACTAAAGCACCTATGATTATACTACTCTACATGTGAGACAACATCATTACTTTTACATCTAGACTTCATTGGTGCCTACTAACTACTCATCTCATCAAAGACATCTTTGCTTACTCATATCTCATAGGTAGTAAGGTTCATCTTTAAGCTTTCTACTTCAAAACATAACCAATGAAGATGCATTTCTTTGCCCCTTTGGATCTAACTTAGTTCTCACTTCATTGAGAACATACACATGTGCAATACATCCAAATACTTTCAAGTGAGACATGTCTAGTTTTATGCTTGTAACATGTGTTATGCCATGAATAACTGCAGTGGAGGTCTTGTGCATAATGTAAACAACGGTTGCTGCTCCTTCAGCCCAAAAATAATATGGCATATTCTTTTTAGACATTAAGGTACATGCCACTTTTGCAATATGACTATTTTTCTTTTTGTAACACCATTCTATTGCAAAGTATACATACTGATGTGAATTGTCTCTTGATTCCTTGCCTTCTAAAGAAATCACTGAGCTCATTGGAAAATTACTCTCCTCCACTATTATCTGACTTAGGCATTTTATTTATATATCTTTTTTCTTCTCAACCAAGGCTTTAAATCTTAGAAAAAGTGAGCAAACACCTCACGTTCGTTAAATGTAGCTGGGGCGTTCGTCAAGCCAAATGACATGACCACAAATTCATAGTGGGCCCGTTCCGTACGGAAGGCTGTCTTGGGGATGTCCCCCTCCACAATCCTCACCTCGTGGTACCCACTCTTTAAATCAATTTTCGAGAACACCTTCGCTCCATTCAGCCTCTCGAGAATATAATCAATTCGAGGCATCGGGAATCTACTCTTGATAGTCAGCTTATTGAGTGCACGATAATCGACACACAACCGAGAAGACCCATCTTTCTTCTTAACAAATAAGATCGGCGCTACAAATGGCAACACACTAGGGCGAATGAAGCTAGATTGCAACAATTCTTGGAGTTGGCGGTCTAACTTTGATTCCTTTGCCTTGGAAAGGCGATACGGAAACTTGCTCGGGGGTTCTGAGCCTGGGAGGAGGTCAATCTTGTGGTCCTCCGGTCTGGACGGGGGGGAGCTGGGGAGGGAGACTGTCCCAAAGAAAAATCTTCTGGAACTTTTCATGGAGAGCTCAGTACTTCTCGGAAGCACTGGCCATCATCTGGGCTATCTAATATTAGAAACATGAAGTATATCTACCACTTACTTCATTTTGTCATCTTGCATAGACAATGACACTTTACCACATGTGTAACATTTGGGGTGTACAATATCATCACATGATTTCCATATACCTTGGTTTTTTCATTTTTTGCATATCTCTATACCACTCACCATGTTTTCCACATACTTTGGTTTTTTTTATATCATCACCTGTTTTCCATATACCTTGGTTTTTTCATTTTTTTTCATATCTCTATACCACTCACCATGACTAGTCATGTGGTTAGAGGTGCTAGAATCCATGGATCAAATATCTCCCGATCCTGACACATCTCTTGTTGTGGAACTAAACATGCGCTACGTCACAAACATCTGCTCACTTCTGTCATCACCTTGTCATTAGGTAAAATTTAAACTAAAAAAGGGCCCTGTAAAAAGAACCATGTTATCACTGATAGAAAAAAGGGAGCCATGATGAACTTTATGTCAAAACTCCCACATGTGATATATCGTTGGAAAGCCCTTGAAAAGTAGATTCTTAATCTACTATCTCTGACAAATTTGGATGTCACAATGAATGTTATACTCATTGGAATCTACCTTTTAGTGGGGAAGGCATAACTTGAGCATATCATAATCGTTGGAATTTACCTTTTATTGGGGAAGGCGTAACTTAAACATATCAACTCCAAATTTATTAGAGGTGATAGATTTAGAATTTACTTTTCAAAGACTCTCAAATGGTATATCACATATGGGGGTTTTAATGTGAGATTTATAAGTTTTATCCACCCAAATTAATCTCTTTTTTATTGAAAAATGATGACATAGCTCTTCTTAGAGGATTTTTTTTTAGTCCAAATTTAAAGCGGAACGTTACATTGGTGCAAATTTCCATTTTTAATATCATTCTACTTTTTATAGCAGTCCTTTGTAATGTGCCCTAGTTTACCATAATAATACTCTTGGGGGGTTCACCTCAAACAATGTTAGTGTACCACGTAAGTTCAACAGGGGGGTTTTTTAATTAGATACATTGAGAAAATTTAACAGGATTACATTAACATAAGGGGTTTTTTAATTCAACTTTAGAAAAAAATCTGTTAGTTCATAAGTAAAGAGGGGTTATTTTATTGGGGAAAAAAGTTTAGTTATGGGGTTTTTTTAATACCTCTTGAACGCACGTGATACCTAGGGTTTTCTGGTACCTCTTGAATGCACGTGATACCTAGGGTTTTTTGGTAGTGCACCCCCCGAGAATAATACTATGTGCTATTTGTGTTTTGATTTCTTTGCCAATCACATCGGCCTCTCTAGCTCCCCCTGCTTGTAGAGTGGCTTGTGAACGAGGTGGTGGTTGGCCTCTCTACCTTCCCTTGCTCTTATTCTTGTCTAGTTTCTTGCTTATAATTTGTGACATGATGTTAGTAGATATCTTTACTTCTATAACTTACCAAATAGTGCTTGCAAAAACTTTTGCACTTACAACTTGTAATCTCTAATAGAGCGATGCCATATACTTGTTATAATGTAACTGTATATGGAACATTTACATAAACATGCATCCACCAACACCTGTAACACTTAGGTTCTCTACCTGCTGTGCAGCCAAATTTCTGTTGTAACTTTTCACCAAGCTAATTGGCATACACAATCAAAATTGACACTTTCACAGAGTGTCTTTAGAAAACTTATGGAGCCAAAATGGGACTTGAAATGCATTCGAATTGTGTTGAAACGCATAAAATTTTAGTTAATAAAGTTAACTGGACATAATAGGGTCTTCTTCCTTGACCAAACTAGGAGGATGCCTCAATCTGAGATAGTGACTTTCCTAGTTGCCTATAGCACTCATAGGCACCAAAGGTGTTGCTCCAAAATCAAAGAGGAAAAGGAATGGAAATACCCTTACCTTGCCTTGTTCTTACCTCTTGCTTGCCTCCTCATCTCTCATACGAACTGGAGGTCTGATAACATAAAGAGTATGGGGAAGAGGGAGAGCTTGAATTCCTTACAAGCAAACACACACACAAGAGATAGATGAATGGATGAATTTTTTTCTATCTTCTTCTTCTCTCAATCTAGTATATTATAAAGAATAAGAGAAAGTACTCTCCTACTCTAGACGTGGCTTGTCACATAGGCTGTCATCCCCCACTTGTAGCATATCAATCATAATCTCACCAATAATGCCAGTGGAATAAGTGTGGAAGCTGTCACCCATATGGGTCATCAATGTCCGCAGCACTAGTTGAGCTTGATATCTTAACACTAAGGGGGAAAGCTCTTTCAAATATGGCTATTTTAAAAGAAATTTATTTGGTCATAATTTTTAAGATCACTAATAATTTCTTTTCTTTGTTTTAAAATTGAAAGCAAAACCTCCTTAAATTGTGTGGTAGTATATATAATACACATTTTAAAAGATTTACCCACTTTTGCAAAGCTTTCAAAAATTAAACAATTGGAATCAGATAACTGCTACATATAAGTCTCAAAAAAGATTATCGCTGGATAATTTCTACATCATGAAAGCACTTGAAACTTTTAAATTATAATAGAAGGTGTTAACGCATATTTTAGAGATGATAATAAGGGTATAATGCACTCATATAATGATGGGGTGTTAATACATGTTTTTGAAGTAACACACTCATCTAATAAGGGTAATTAAAGATTATTCCCATTTAATAATAAGGGTATAATACACTCATATAATGGAGGGGAGTTAATACATATTTTTGAAGTAACACACTCATTTGATAAGGGTGTTGCAAGATGAAGTTCTAAATTTCAATTTATTTTGAAGACGCATAAAGACATTATGGGTCACATCTTTAAAGAGTTCATGAAGCCCACGTAAAGGTAAATCAATCTTTGTTTTGTCCCCTAATAAATGAGTGGGTATGTAACATGTGAAGCTTCTAATAAATGAATGGGTGCATAACATGTGCAATTTTCTAAATTACAAAACAAATATAATGTTCTTCTATCAATCAATGCAATTCTTCAAACGATTTGAATGTGGGTTAGTCGTGTGTTTATAACATCTTGTCTTATTTATTTTGTAAATAGAAGAGGCTTTTGATGTTTAAGCAACAAAGAATCTAAATTTCCTTGAAGTTTTAAATAATTGAAAGCTTGGGTAGCCATAAAAAATGATCAAACTCTCCTCAACGAGAGCAGTAGATTCTCGATGTAATGGATAAACGTGGGAGTATTTTTGCTAGTTGACTTATATAAAAATGGCTAAATTTGCTAAGTTAGTTTCTAAGGAGGGTTGCACTTTTCAACAGTTTAGAAACCAAAAAAGATAGCCATGCTTCAAGGTCCAATGACTGAAGTTTAAACTAAACATTTGTAAAAACTGTTCGACTTGATCATAAGAGGATGCAAGTAGTCTTATTTTTTTTTCCTAAATGTCTAGGTTTGAGCATTGTTGTAATAATGAAGTAGTTTATATATATTTAGTTTATTTATTAGCGAGTATACATTCATTTGTAAAAATTAATCAAAATTTTACTATGTAGAGGTTTTCTTTTTTGATAAATAAAGAGATCAAACAATAACATGGAGATTAATCAATACAAGTTATAGCCTTTTAGGTATGCTATAAAAATATATACTAATGAAGATACCAAAATTTTAATGCCGGTGGTTGGGGGGGGGGGGAGAGAGAGAGAGAGAGAGAGAGAGAGAGAGAGAGAGAGAGAGAGAGAGAGAGATCATTTTTCAAAGACTGGTCTCTAAGAGGAAAACAAGAGAAGGGATTAACCATTTTCAAAGATCTCAAGACAAGGGACAATGTACCTATGTATTTTGTGTGTGAAGAGAGAGAGAGAGAGAGCATTTTTTGAAGACGTCTCTAAGAAGAAAACAAGAGAACACACAAGTGGCATTTCTCATAGCTTTCAAGACAAGGACTCACAATGTATTTATGTTTTTTGTGTGTGAAAAGAGAGAGAGAGAGAAAGAGAGAGAGAGAGAGAGAGAGAGAGAGAGAGAGAGAGAGAGAGAATCTTTCACAAATCTCAACAACAAGGTGTACAATGCTTTGTGTATGTGAAGGAGAGAGAGAGAGAGAGAGAGAGAGAGAGAGAGAAAAGGTATAAAACAAGTGTGGAGGTTCCATACGAAACCTATCTTTCAAAACAAAAAAAAGTCGAGGCCTTAGAAAAAAGGAGAGGAAAAAAAACAAAGGTTTTCTAATGAAGCGACAACGGACAGGCAAACCAATTACTGTGGAAATGAGCGGGACCCCCAAAAACTTATCCATGTCACTGCTCCAAATAAATGGTTTTTTTTCCAACTGAAGGCAATGCTTAGTCTTAAAAATTAAAGTCAATATTAAAGACACTGCTTAGGGTTAATCCGGATTTAGGCTTGAAAAAACCACTACAAATCATACACGTGTTATTCAGCCCGGAAGATTACACTACAAAAATCAGTTATTTAAACACTGGTGATGATGGATGTCAACGGATTTTCTTATTAAAAAAAAAAGGGTTTTCATTGTTCGAATTCCAACTCTCATATCCAACAATAATCCAAGGGCTATTTTTTCACAGCATTAAATAATCCAAGGGGTTATTTTTCACAGCATTAGATCAAGCAGTATCCAATCAGTAAACCAATCCCTTTTCGTAATTTCTACGTCGGAATTAAATCAACATGCACGTGCATCCGGTTTCCAGGCGGTCACGGTCTTCTTGCGGGCGTTGGTGCTCTAAATGAAGGTTTTGGGAGCTGCAGGAGCCATCTGTGTGTGTGTGCGCGCGCGCGAGACCGTGTTACTGTGTGTGGCTATGGCTATGGCGAAGCATTTCTTCGCCTTCTCCTTTGCCTTTTTTTCCTGCATGTTCGCAATATGCCTCCTGCTGCACAGGCTGACTCCATTTGCCAGAGCCTTGACCCGAGCCCCGCCCTTGCCCAGTTCGTCGACCCCCTCCCCTTCCCGCCTTCAATCAACGTTT
>NC_141071.1:40114838-40257338 GCF_041138505.1 Cibotium barometz | reverse complement strand
AGTTTTTTTTTGGCAAATTGTATAATCCACATTATAAGGAACACTATATATATATATATATATATATATATATATATATATATATATTTCTCCTAGCCGTGCCACCATCAGTACTACTATTGATGTATTCTCCTTGGTATGACCATCGATAACAAAAAAAGTAATTTCTTAATTATATCAAAATTTTGAGCAAATTCACTAACATTTAATTTACATAAACTTCACGACTTTCCACAAGGTCCATTGCTCTGATTAACAGATAATTTATTGGCATCCATGGAAGTGTCTAAGGAGAAACTATGAGTTGATTTGCTGGAAGGATCCGAGGAGATACTATCAACTGATTTACTAGAAGTTGATGAGGCTTTATCATCGTCGTCTCACGATGTTGATCATCGTGATTTTTGATGTCATGAGAATTGAATTTCTTCATTATGATCACATGAGTGTGATCTCTAATTTGCAAATCTTGGGTTTCATGATTTAATAATTCATTGGCGGGTAGGGTATGATCTTCTTCTTTCCTTGGAGATTATGTAGAAATAGTATCCTCCTCCATGTCTCTATCTTCAAAAAAATTGTTTACTACGGGGAGAAACTTGAATACCACCATTTTATATTTGAAGGGTGTGGCTAAAAAAATATCTATTGCAAGGAATATAATATACTTTTTATGTGTTATTTTCTCACTAAGTGCATGTTATAAAAGATATATTTTTAATATGTTATTTTCTCATAGTGCACGATATAAAAGATAAAGTAATAAGATTTATGCTTTAGAGAAAATAATATCTGCTCACATTGTCGTGATAAGACAAATATATCCTAAAGATCTATCCATACTTAGTGCTGTCTCTTCTCAGAGTTATGTTTGGATCATTGTTGTGACCACTTTGAACCATTACACATCAAGAATGAATATGTCAATTCTCTATATCCAACTCCAATTATGTCTTGTTGTATAGTTCCCCATTATATATAATTCTTGAATAGTCAATATTATAGAGAAGAACATTTGTCGCTAGAAAAAGCTCAAAACTCTTCTTGTAGAAAGCAATCTATTACTCCATAGTCAAAAGTTTTCCTTCTCTTATCTATTCGCTCCACACAAAAAAATGATGCACATGTGACCGTAGTGCTCCAAAATCTTGATACTACATAACATATATAAAAGAAGAAGAAGAAGAGTGTTATTTTAACTATACATTGAGATACCTAATTACTGGATGTGGATGTGTTAATTTAATTTACAAACATGCTAGTCGTATCCTATTGGCAAACTCCATCTAATCTTGCTCATTGATTCTTTCATCTCTTACTTTCCTTAGCATATGTTCTAGCCATTCAAGTGGCATATTATTGGGGAGTTGTGCATGCTCAAGAGGATATGGAAGATACATGTGTTTTATCCTCTTTTTTTTTTGCATGTTTGATCTTTTTACTTGTGCCTCTTTATATCTATCAAGCTATCTTTTCATTTTTGGAGAATTCAAGGTACAAAATCTATTAATCTTTTGTCCTAATATCTCATCCATCTTATTAGTTAGCCATTTGCCTTGTGGAACCTCTCGAACTATTCGCTCATATGCCTTGGCCATATTTTTAAATTTATAAGGTAGGAGAATGAGGAGTTAGAGACTAGACTATGAAAAGAGTGTATTTTGGGCAGTTGGATATGTGTGAATGCCCATAACTCAGGCTATATATAAGTTAAAATCTCTACATGTACAATACTCTTTACATGTTATTATTAAATTTGGTATCTCTTATGTCCTATGTCCCTCTTCTAGGTGCTTTGCATTACTACCTTACTACTTCTTCTGTCTTGGTATTTCTTGTTCCATGGTACTCGTGTGAGTACTTGTGCTTCACCTCTCATATGAGTTCTTTCCTTCTGTTTTTTTGCATATGTTTGTCAATTTGCTTGAGATTTGAGACTTATGTGAGCATGTGAAGCTTGCATAGGGTTCTCTTGAGTGAAGGAGCGTGGCATGGGCTGAAATCTCATTCTAGGGTGGAGTGAAGCTCGAGTATGGGAAGGGGTGGAGCTAGGAAGAGAAGAGATATGTGAGGATATAGTAAGAGAAAGTGTGGGGCTAAAGATTGGGATTGTGCAAGTGTTTGTAAAAGTCCAATCATAGAGAAATCTTCCATTTTTCCTTGCCTTGTGTAGCTTGGAGTAGGGATTTCATAAGGACAAGAAGGCAAAGTGTGAAAGCTGGAGGAGAGTGGAACAGGCTTGGCATGTTCTCTACACACAACTTGGTATAACCGCTTCACATTTTGGTTGCAACCTCATCACATATAAATTTTATATCTTGGTTGCCATATTGATAATTATGTAAGTGACTTCACAAAATAGTTGCCACATCGTCATTATATATCATCATCAGTACATACCAAACTTCATAAAAAGGTTGCCACATTATTAATGCATAAACAACTTCATAAAATGCTTTCCACATTATCATTTCATAAGTAACTTCATAAATTTTTTTACCACATCATCGTTACATAAGTGAATTCATATCATCATTGTATAAGTGACTACACCATATCATCACTCACATCTATGAACATCAATTCGCACTCCATACCATTTCACATTTGCATTCATTTCACAATCACACAACATTCATCACCCAAGTTGCAAGCCAAGAAAAAAATCATGCTCAATACTCAAACTCCCTTGAGATTGTGATTCATGCAAGAAGACTACAAGGATGGACTAAGTCATTAGTTAGTGTAGGTAGGTGGAGAAGAGGAGTCAAGTGCATGATGAGAGTAGGAGTAACAATTAGGTAAGATCACGGTGCTGTCAATGCCCTTGAGGTGATGGATAGAATAGGGAGGAATGGATAGATCTAATGGGTCATTTTAGGCCTTATCAAGCCCACCAACCACCCACAACAATGTAGCTGCCCATGTAGTTAGACTGCAAACTCTACAAAAAACATTGTGTGCTTGCAATGTCTAGGGCTTAATAACGGACACTCAATTGCAAAAATTGAATGAGATTCCTAAGTGCCCTATGTATAATGCAAATAAAAGACACTTTACTTTTCCTTATAGCAAACACAACCACCCATATTCTTCTTAAATTAAGGAAATCCATGTGTGTGTATAAAATAATGAAGCAAACCAAGGAACTACTTAACTAAAATTTTGAAAAATAATATATTATTATTTAAATTTATAATCGTAATGTTTGCTTACTTATTATCATTTAAATTTATAAAATAATTTAAGTAATAATACGTAAATAATTAATTGTAATGTTTGCTTACTTATTATAATTTGAATTTATAAAATGATTTTCCATTTTTATTAGTACATCACCTCGTATATGGGATGCACAAGCATTGCACTTGAAGTAATTGCCTATGGAGCAACGTGTTTTGCAAGGACATCACCATGGAGGAGCACTATGTGAGGTGTTGTTGTCTATGGATGCTATGGTAGTGTTTTTGCATCTCTTTTCTAATGCGTAATGTGAGGTTAGAAAATTGTAGGGCTTCTACTTTCTCTTGAACCTCTAATGTTAGGGGAGCACTCCTATAAACATGCACAAAAACAGATTACCAACAACATAAGTTGAGGAGAATTTCAAAACCATTGGAGCTCAAGAAAAGCACTTTGATGCACAACATTGCTAAGAAAATCTCTCCCTTGATGTTGCTTGCTAGGAGCTTTTTATTTGCAGTTCTAAACAAGTGGAGAAATCACTAATGATTAGCATTAATTAGGATGTATGTGATGTGGTACTTCATAGACCCAATTTATAATGTGTGGTTGTGGGCTTCCCAATTTGTAATGCATGGTTATGGACTTTCCATTGATCTCTACATGAAGCCATTTATTGTTGCGTATGCACAACTTTTCTTGATAGACATAATCTACTTTTTTCAACTCAATTTTATATGTATGTATCAAATTATTATTATTTTGACTCAGTTTTATGTCTATTAAATATTTAATTTAATGATTATTTTAAAAGAAAATTTATGTTTTTTTTCTCAAATGACTACGTGTTCTAAGTGGCTTGTGAAATGATTTAGTTTCTACCATTTTTGGTGCGTAGTGATTGCTAACTCATTTACCATGTTCACACTAATATAATAGGTTTAGTTTCACACCATTTTTGCTGCATAGTGGTCACTTGTGAGTTGGTTTAGTTTTATACCGTTTTTGTTACACAGTGGTTTCTGACTCATTTACCATGTTCACACTAGCATAATAGGTTTTGTGTTAACATTACATAGCGATCACATGTTAGATTTCCTTATACGTTCTAAAAACGTAAGTTGAATGATACTCATAGGAACCATACATATCCATGAAGTGATAAGGGTTGGCCATGTCTATGTTGTAGATAAATATTGACAAGACCTACTATCCTACAAATTTGTATTCTTTGTTGACCACCACCAAGCACTTTTTTATAGCTCATGAAAATATTCACATGACATATTACTACTCTACAAATTTGTTTACCATGAAGCACTTTTTTATAGCCCATGAATAAGCCATGTGCAAAAGGTCATATCAAACTCTTGTTGTTGCTAATTTGATGGAATGTAATTTCATAGTAAGAATGTCCAAGGGTAAGCAACATATGTGCTTGCTAATCACTTGTCATTAGAGTGACAAATGGAGAACCTCTTATGGGGGTAAATGAAAATCTACTTGGTACTCCCTTATTTTCAATAAATCTTGTACTACCTAAGTGGAGCAAGGATATATCTCACTACTTTGTAAAGGGTCCTCTCCCTTGAGATAAACTTATACATAAGGATAGGGCAGAAAGGCTTATCAAAGAAGCAGACTCTTATCAATTTATTTCTAGACAACTCTATAAGGCTAGAATTGATGGAATATTGCAAAGATATGTGCAAGAGAATGAAGTAATTAGCATTCTCAATCAAGAACATGGTCATCAACATTCTCAAGCAAGGATTATAGTGTTGGAATTAGGTTGCAACATAACAATGCCATCATTGGCTGCATAAACTGAATCCCCAAATAGTAATGCAATGGCCCCAAATTTGACATCTCAAATGATGACTGCAAAATCAGCCCCTTAAAGGCTGAAATCTGATCTATATCGGGTCTTGTGAGTAGCATGTCATCAACGTATATAATGATGACCAAAAATGTATCCTTACTCCTCTTCACATAGAGGGTACTCTCTGTTGGACTATCGCAAAAATCATTTTCAACCAAGTATGTATGAATCTTCTCATACCATGATCTAGGAGCCTGCTTAAGACCATAAAGAGCCTTTTTCAACCTGCATACTTTAGACTCTTCTCCTTTCACAACAAAACTAGGAGGCTGCAATACATACACCTTCACATTTAAATCACCATTCAAGAATGCAGTCTTAATGTCCAACTGATGTACATTCCACCCATGACGTGCTGCCAAAGCAATGAGACACCTAATGGTAGTCATATGAGATGTGGGTGCAAAGGTCTCATCATAATCAATGCCCTTTTGCTGGGCATACCCCTTTTTGTAACAAGTCTGGCCTTGTAGGCGATCAATGCTACCATCTGCTTTGTGTTTTAACTTGTAAACCCACTTAGTACCAATGGCCTTCTTGCCATGAGGTAGATCTGTCAATTCTTGAGTATAGAGTTATACTCATCCTGCATGCATGCATCCAATGATCATCATCCTGTGCTTCCTCAAAGGAAACAGGTTCCTCCTCATTACATAAAGTAAAAATGAGAACATGATCCACATGAGAATAATCTGCATGATGAGAAGTTGCACGAGTTCTGCTAGGTAAAGGAGCTACCAACTTGTTATCCCTTAATGTCTGCATAAGCCATTTTGGCATATGCCTAGATTCTTCTATGGCTGCTCTCTCCTCATCCACTACATCCTCAATAATTGCCTCATCAAAAGGCTAATTTGCAGGCTGATTTTGCACTTGGTTGAGCATTCAATTGCTCTACATATGGCTGCCCTCCATTAAACAAAGGTAGGAGCCAATCAAACATGTCTTGTGAGCATACATTTTGCTGTTTTTTACATGAAAGCATGGGTTGAATTGAGTTTTCGACAAAAACAACATCTCTACTTACCAAAATCCGATTTGAGGCTAGATGGTAGAGTTTGTATCCCTTGCTTTCTGAACTGTATCCCACAACTATACATTTAACTGCCTTATCATCAAGCTTACTGTGTTGTTGCTCAAGAAACAAGAGCATAAGCAAGATAACCAAAAACACAAAAATGAGCCACAGAAGGCTTTCTACCATGCCAAGCTTCATAAGGAGTTTTAGACTGCAAGGCCTTGGTAGGGCATTTGTTCAATACATAGTTTGCGCACATAGTTGCCTCTAACCAAAAACCATGAGGTAAATCCTGGGCTTTCACCATACATAGTGCCATCTCCATGAGAGACCTATTCTTCCTCTCACCCACACCATTTTGCGGAGGTGTGTATGGCACTGTACATTGATGCCTTATGCCTTTTCTAGCCATATATGCATGAAATTCCTTGGACATATACTCCCCCTCTCAATTTGAACGAAGGGTGCCAACCTTACATTCACATGCATTTTCAGCCATGGATACAAAGTGCCTAAAGCACATAAAAACCTCTGACTTCTTCTTTAATGGATACACCCAACTATATCTGGAGTAATCATCAATAAAAGTGACAAAGTAGAGATATCCCCCATTAGATGGTGTCCTCATAGGACCACATTCATCACTATGTAAAAGCTATAATTTCTTAATAGCTCTCACAGATCCATCCTTTAGAAATGATGCCCGATGCATTTTACCAAGAATACACCCCTCACATACATGTCTAGTAGGGGCCTCAAGAGTTGGCAACTCAGACACCATATCATGCCATTGTAGGCATAACAAACTGCCATAATTTAGATGGCCAAATCATGCATGCTACATCACTCATAGCATGAGTCATAGAGACTGAGTAAGCATCATGCTGCAACTTCTCAAATACATCCATCTTATATAGGGCATGAAACAAGGTACATGAGGCAATGATAGAATAACCATCATTTCTATCCTGAACTATACATCTGTCATCCACAAATTTCACCGTTAAGCTTGACAAGGCTAAGGATGAAACTGACAGCAAGTTCTTCTTAATGCCTGGCACATATAAAACTTTAGAAAGAGTAAATGCACCTCTATTTGCAGCAGTGAGAGCACAACTCTACCAACTCCTTTGATATGAGGAACCATTTGCACATGTGATGGTTCCTGCAGCACCTGTGGGACAGATTCCAGGGACAAGAATAAATTTTTTTGTGAAGTAATGTGCTTACTAGCACCACTGTCAAAGTACCAAGCATCCGATTTTGCCACTAACATGCATACGTCATGAACATAAGGGTCATAACTACAATGTACAGTCCATGCCTAATCATCTTGAGAAAGACTTGCAGTTTTCTTCTTCTCTGCACTTGGTGCACATGCATCAACCACCACAGCCATGCCGATTCTTTATTTTTCTCCTTGTCTAGCCTTTTCTTGCACTCATGTATGTATTGCCCTGGTTTCCTACAATAGAGACGTTTGCCCTTCTTTTTAGGCTTATCACCTTCTTTCTTTGCATCCTTACCTGAGGATTTTGATTTTGGCTTATAGCCACCATGTGAAGAAGCTTTACCTTTGCCTTTCTGATTGGCAACAAAATCTTGGTTACCAACTCACATATTAGATTTGTTTTGCCTAGACTACTCTTTTTGCAAGAGTACTGAAAACAAGCTCATCAAATGTAAGGGCATTTGGATTTTCCTTCATCATGAGTCTAAGGGTAGAGGCAAAACTTTGATAAGAATTCAGCAATGCATTGAGAACTGTGGGCACCAATGTACTATTAAGATATATCAGAACTACCATTTAACTTTTGTTACATAGTCTACATTTAATAATTTTACAAGTCTCTCTAGAGATTTGTACTTTTTTAGACAGTGAGGTGGTGGGTTTAAGTCTCCTACTATAAATTTTCCCTTGTGCTACTTTTCATGGACCTTGTATATGGCTTGTAATTGATAAAGAGTCATTTATCAATTACAAGTCTCTCTAGAGATTTGTATTTTTTTAGACGGTGAGGTGGTGGGTCTAAGTCTCCTACTATAAATTTTCCCTTGTGCTGCTTTTCATGGACCTTGTATTATATGGCTTGTAATTGATAAAGAGTCATTTATTAACATAGACCTATGGGCCCCATTATTGCCTAGCCCTAGCCTTGTATGTGGTGGTAGAAAAATATTTTTGATTAACTTCTTAAAAGAATTCCAAGTTTGGGGTTTGTAATGGCTATTCTTGGTGACATTCCACCATAAAGAAGCACCCTCCCACTAGATGGTTAGTAGTACACATTTTATCATGCTCATAGAATTTCTCCCTCTAATAGAAACCATCAAGCTAGCACCAAGAAAGTACAATGTGTGCATCTTTCTTGCCTCATAATTTTCAAAAGCAAAAGCTTTATGGCTTATTTTACTACCCTTCCTAGAATCGTGAGCATGTAGAGTGACCTCAATAGTCATATGGATTCTAAAGTGTTTTAGATTGGATGTGCCTCTACTCCCTCTTTCTTTGAGATAATCTATCTTCTAGCTCCCTCCTTAACTCCCTCTCAATAACTATTTGTGATTGTGCAAAGTGTTAAGCTACACTTGAAAAGATGGAAGTTATGGATTTTTCCCCATGATGATAGAGAAAATCTAAGGAAAAATATAACATAAATTATATTATTTTTGGAGAAAGAGAAAGAAAGCAAATAAGTGGCTTATCTTTCACTCTAATCACACAAAAAAAAGAGTTTTCTCATTGCATCTTGAGTTGATTGTCCATAAAAAGTTGAGTTCTGCTCTTCGTTCATAGTCCATAAGGTAAGACGGGTGTCAGTAACTCCAAATACTAAGGTAAGATTGGTTCCACTCTTTCATCCATAAGGTAACACGGGTGTCAGTAACTCCAAATACTAAGGTAAGATGGGTTCCACTCTTTCATCCATAAGGTAACACGGGTGTCAATAAATCCAAATACTATGATCTGTGTGGTAGAAAAGCTGAAATTGTTTTCAAGGTACTTGCAAACAACAACATGCTGAAATTGTTTTCAAGGTACTTGCAAACAACAACATAATAAATCAACCTTCGAATTGCCGTTAGAATTTGAGATGTTTTGGTAGCTTTTGAAAGATGTTTTCCCTTATTTGTAAGCACCGAGACTATGCAAAAATAATGATCTTATCATAATATAAAATTTTCATTGAATAAATGAACTTTAAAAGGTTTTGAACCACATCCTTACTACACTCTACAATATTGAAATGGCACTTCTAGTCAATTGAAAGTAAAGATAGATAGATAGATAGATAAGATAGATAGTTAGATAGAGAGAGAGAGAGAGAGAGAGAGAGAGAGAGAGAGAGAGAGAGAGAGAGAGAGAGAGAGAGAGAGAGAGAGAGAGAGAGAGATGATAAGATGTCCTGGGTGGGCTATGAGAAGGAAGGGGCTGGTGGGTTGGGCAGAGGGGCAAGGAGAAAGGGAGGGGCTTAGCTCGGCGAAGGGACAAGGAGGGATAAGGAGGTGGTGGGAGACTGTGGAGGAGATGGGAGGAGCATATAGTGGAGTGGAAGAGAGAGATTGTTGAATTTTTAGAGAGAGAGAGTGGTTGGGGAAAAAAGTTCCCTTGTTTGAGGAAGCTCCCTGAGAATATGCACTCAGACTTATGCTTAATCATACCTGCCATAGGTGATGAAAGAAATGCGATAGTGGTTGAGAAAAGCCCATCGGACGTCGATTTGAATGAACCATATATAAATTCCTCAGAGGAGAGAGCTGCTGAGTTTTTGAGAGCCATGAGTGAGGGTGACGACTTTATAAAACTTCCTCCACACCATGATCTCAGTGGAGAGGCTTTTTTGTAGTTTCCTGCCTGTGTAGCAGCATTGTGTAAATAAATAAAAGTTGTATGCAAGAAAAAAATACGATTCCCAGTAGTATGTTACCCTTGTAATCAACCTTTATCAAATATGACTCTTGTTCCATGTATTATTTCTTTGTTTTAAAAAATGGCATCCGGTTAGCCACTTAAATTAAAGTCCGCACAGTGGCCACTTTAGGTTCACATTTCCTAACCTTGTTTGTGACTATTTTTGTGAAAGCGTTAGTCTCTTGCCTCCATGACAAGTATTTTTGAAATACACTCCTTGAGCTTGATAGTGAGGGTAAATACAAATCCACTATGAAATTACATGCCACTACGATACTTTGATAGTAGGGGTGGTACTGCTAGGCTATATCCCAAGAAGCTCACCTTCACACAATAGTTTCAAGGTAGGATTCATAAAGCATTGCCTAGAGTTTTTCAAAAATACCTTCTGGTTTTTCTAACAAACTTTGAAAATTGCCTTCTAGTTTTACAATTGAAGATTTTGTAATTCCTTAACTTTGGAAGATTTTAGTTACAATTACCATCTAACTATTGAAAATTAGTTAAAATACCCCTAATTTTGAGAACTCAAGGTTTCATTTAGTTGAAATTTCTTTGGCGCATATTGCTTTACACCTTCATGTTCTCCATCAACACATGAAGATAGGGCTGGTTGGTCACGATCTAGATATCACAATTACTCGTCTGACGGATGCATTGCAAACTCTATGGCCCATTGAGAACTGAACTCTAAATCTCACCCGATCAAAGCCATCACTCTAACCGCTAGGCCCACCAACTCTTCCTTAAAAGAGAAGAGGAGTTGTCACTTATTGCATGTGTCCAACCACCACTTGCGAAGACGAGGACAAACTCCATAAGGACATGTGAAAATTTGTCAAATAGTTTACTTAGGGACTTCACCACTTCATATGTTATGAAAATGTATTTTAAGCCCTCTTAAAAATATTATTCTACTCTATGAGATAATTCAGGGACGCCTGGATTGTCTTTGCATCATGCCAAATTATGTTAATATCGTGGGTGATGCCATTTCAAATATTAATACATTTAGTGGCACACTGACGGATGTTTGCGACTTCGTATGTTTGTTACAATTGGTTTGTATAGCAAGGTGATTCTTGGTGTGGAGGAATGCTGATGAACATGTGTCATGATATTTTTGTATGCCTATGGAATAGTACCAATTTATTATTGGATATTTTATAGATAAAGAGGACTCGAAAGATTGAGGCGAAAGCGCACAAGTTACATTCATTATTTTGGACAAGCTTTGCATTTATATGCTAGCTTGTGCACATTCATTTATTTAGACTTGAAGCATAGACTTGTTTTTGTAAAGTTTGAAAGCTTTCCCCTAGTCCCAAGTAATCTAATATTTATGAGCTCTCTATTTTGGGAAAAGAGAGCGCCGTTTAAGAAAAAGCACAACTTTTTAATTTTGGAGACTATGGCCTATTTTTGGAATTGAATGCTTAAAAATACTCCTGTGGGGAATGGGCCACACACATGAGGGGGAAAGATTACACCTAATGTTTGTGTCATACAAGAGCTAAGTATTTTCATGTGTTAAATTTGAAAGCTTGGTATATGTTGAATTTGTAGAAGTGACTTGGTATTCAATATGGGGTCTCAATATTGAGTAGATTTATGCATAGCCCAGGCACAAAGCATTGGTAGTCTGTTAAACGAGTGTTTCGTTACCTAAAGGGCACCAAGAACTTTGGGTTCTTTAAAACCCATGGGAGGTAAATCATAGCTTTATGCATTTACAGACTCATACTGTGTTGGATGTTATGACACACGAGTGTCCACGAGCGATTTTTACTTTTGCCTTGGTGATTCATGTATATCATGTCTTAGCAAACAAGAAGCAACCTACTGGCCGAGCACAGGGTAACATTTATAGTAGCTACAATTGAGTGTGTTTGGCTCAGACACCTTATTGTTGTTATTGCTGATTTGGGTATTGGCAAGTCCTTAGCCACTACCATCTTTACTAGCAGTCAGAGAGCTATGGTAATTGTGAGAGGAATCCAGTTTTTCATGCTCGCACAAAGCACAATAAGGTGCATTATCATTATATCAAGGAGAGATGCTCCATAGGGAAAATCAGCTTGGCTTATGTGCCAACACAGGACTACATGGCATATACTGACAGTCTGAGAGCTATGGCAGTTGCGAAAGGAATCCAGTTTTTCATGCTCGCACAAAGCACATTAAGGCGCATTATCATTATGTTAGGGAGAGATGTTCCGTAGGGGAAATCAGCTTGGCTTATGTGCCACACAGGACTACATGGTAGATTTATTCTCACGAAAGCTCTCTCATGAGAGAAGTATGAAGCTTTTCACAAAGCTTTAAACTTACTTCCCTTTTGGGATTAGTTTGGCTCCCTCTCATAGTCCAAAGAGCCTGGCACATCTCTGTACTTTTAGTACCAGCTCACCCCTTATTCACATCGTCACTCCCAATGGAGATTTGTAGCCGTATTTGGTAGTGATGTGTGTGAAC
This sequence comes from Cibotium barometz, assembly GCF_041138505.1. NCBI lineage: Eukaryota > Viridiplantae > Streptophyta > Polypodiopsida > Cyatheales > Cibotiaceae > Cibotium > Cibotium barometz. Next base: position 40,244,867 of record NC_141071.1, on the reverse strand, counting down.
ACACTAGGACCAAGCGAGGTACTTTTTTCCTCTTTAGGAGGTTTTTTCCCCCGTGCTAGTATACACTCATCTTGGGTTATACTTATCATCGTTGTACAACACATATTCAGTATCTATCTATCATCTCATTGTGTGCTCCCTTGAGCTTCTCTATTGTGTGTGTGTGTGTGTGTGTGTGTGTGCATTCCTACAACCATATTTTCTAACAAAAAACAAGTGGGCTCCAACTCCTACATTGCTTTAACCATGTAAGTGTATTGAAATGCCCTCTTTGTAGTCCAGATTTGTAGTAAAAAGCCAACAAACTATATTCCCGAGAGCTTTGGGAAGGATTAAAATAAGGTGATTAACACAAGATTATGCTCAAAAATCACACACACAACTAAGCTATCTTAGTCAACTTGCTTGATCTCACTCTAAACCATCATTACATGGAGACAACATTGCACAAGATAGAGACAAAGAAAGAGGGTTTGAAAAGAGAGCACTATCCCCTTTTTGGAAGAGAGGAGTCATGTAACTCCCTCAACCAACTTTTCATCATTTCTTGGCATTTTTTATTAAATTAAAAATCATACAATTTTTGTTTATCCTAAGGTTTTGATTGGAGGCTTTATTTTCTCCTACTTTACTAAGGTTCCTATGCACCACCAAAGAAAGGAGAAAATGTGAACATCATTTTATATTTTTGCTGACCTACTATGAACGCCGTCACTTACAAGGTGTTCAAAAAAATATTGCAATGAGATTTTACAATGGCACATTCGCCATAAAAGATAGAAAAAATAAAAGTTTTTACCTCAATAAAGAAACACCTTATCAAGGTAATTTTTGGTACAATTTTGGGGGTTATCGTTCCTCCCATGATCAATCACGAAGCATCTCATGAGCATAAAAAGAAACTCCTTTGCCATTGTGAAACCACATCACATCAATCTTCACATACTCGTAATGTCATTTAGACACCCTTGTTCTTCTCACACTTCATACTCTTCATCTCCTCAAACTCCTCATAAACACTTTCTTCTCTCTCACTTTAAAAAGATAAGGCAAAAGAACAACTCCATGTGTAAGTCAAACATCTCCCCAACCAAGCATGAAAAGAAATGGTAGCTCCACCATGAAAGTTTATCACGAAAAGTGCTACTTTGAGGGCAAAATTGCACTAAAAAAAACCCCGCAAATTATAAATCATTTAAAAACTCCCTCGCTAAAGATTTCCATAAAGCACGTATGGTGATTGTGGTGGCTGTTAACGAATTACATGAACTTCAAATAGAGGCGACAGACTGGCATGTTGTAAGGTTCTCCCCTTCCAAAATAGGGGAAACACTTAAGGTAGTCTACTAAGTCTTAGCTTGGAGAAAAATTCCTACTCGTCGACACCTTGATCATGTAAAGATTCAAGGATACGATTTGTAGCTAAGACCTAGTCCTATCCCGTAGGGGGAGTGTGGTATTCTAAAAGTCAAATTACCCATAGGGTAATTGATTATAATTCGGGTAATTACTAATCTTGATTCTTAGAGACAATACTTTTTTCCTCATCCATGCAAGGCACAGCCGCTGCCCTAGTCTTCTAGAATAGACTTGCCTGAGAACCTATTTATCTAGCATAGGGCTTTCACTTAATTTGTTGGAAAGCTACCCGACTAATCAGGTCCACTCGTTTCTTAGGATGGTGTCATTGGGGCATTCCACCTTCCCACTTTCCACCCTTCTCACGCGTCAATTTGTTTTCTAATTAATTCTACCACACTCTTTGACATAAATAAACATGTTCCTTAATTAAGGACCTTTTCACAAGGTTCATTAAAACAGTCTCTTTCCATATAGTACAATAATGCCAAAGACAAGATTTATAAAAAAAGTTTATACCAGAATCAATTCTATACAAGCCAAACCGACTCTTATTCTTTCCCTTTTATATTGCCAATGATCTAGAATTCAGCCTTCCAGCCTCTACATGCTAGGAAAAACCCTACAGGACCATACACCTCATCGTTGGCTGCTCGCAAGGACTCAAGCCGGCTTGTCGCCCCCTCAGGCTTTGTCATTCGATCCTCCCGTCCCTCAGAGGGATGTCTATGCACTAGGGTGGGCTTATTCACCACACTAGCCTGGGTCCTCACCACTAGACAGCATCACAATCACTCGCCTCAATCGGCGAACCTCATTCTCCCAATGGTATGAGGGATACCATGGGTTGATCCTGGGCTTTGCTAATGACACCCCCTGGCTACACAAGCACGGAAACAAAGTTAGCGTTGAAGCTAGGAGAAAAAACAAATACATGTACTCTTTCTCTTAAAAATAGCAGTTTCAATACAAACCATTAATTACAAAATGCAACATCACTTAAAAATAGCTTCATAGAATTTCTAACATTTTTCAATGGAAAAGATATGCATCTTCTTTCTTGATTTATTGATATTAATAATAAACAATAATTTAAAACTCCTTTTAAATAATAACCAAGCTAACCTGCCTACCGTTCCCTTGTGGAGCTTGCAACAATGGGAGGGGTAGGGCCGCATATTAGGAGCATCTCCTCTAATCTCATTGTTGCGTGCTTCTCCTGAGGTGATATTTTGGCACTTCCGGGATGGGGCCATCTTTATCACCACCTTGTAGTGCTTGACGCTGCGTTCGTAGTGCTTCAATTGGATCTCAATTCCGAGATCGTTTGCTCATTCTATGAGCAAAAAACGGCGACATGTGAGCCTCCTCTAGGCTCAAAAATCTCTTGCTAAAATCTACGCAAATGGGGGGGGGAGGGAATTGTGAGATGTCCTAAAGGGAAGGGCAAAAACGTTTTGCTACAGGGTGAGGGCTGTTGTAAGTCTCTTCACACGGGGAGGGGGGAGGGAAGGAAGAGTTAAGGACACCCTCCTCACAAGGGTGGGGTGATTGAAAATGGCCTTATTTGATAGCAGGTTGATTAGGGGGTCCTAAGAGGAAGGCTGCAGGTATTGCAGCAAGTACAGTATGCAGGCATAGAAGGGCGGTACTATGGACTGGCGGGTACAGACTTGTGCAAGGTGTACTCTACGCAAAGGGGTGCTGACCATGGAGTACTTTGGGGGTTTATATAGCTGTAGAGTACGGATGCGGGGACTGAGCAAAGTACGGTTGAAAGGATGGTGTACCGTCAAAGTGTACCAATCAGTGGTCTGCATGGATGTCCACGTGGTGGGGTATGTGTGGTCGGCCTTTGGTCCTTATGCGGCCATTGTACGGGCACCCTGGTGAGTGTGTATAGTCCTTTTTGGGGTGGGATCCCCAAATTTGGGGCATCGACCTCGATTTGTGTGTTGGAGGGTGAGTTTTTTTCGGCAAAAATGTCCGAGATGTTCGCATGGTCGTTTGGGTGTAAATCGTCCATCAATCGGACACCCAGTTGTGCATTTATTAAGCTTTAAAGGTCATCGTTTTTAAAACAAAAAATAACTAAAATTTGCGTATGAGCTTGATCCGATGTCCATTTTGGATGCTGTAAAATCCTATGTTAGGAAAAAATTGAGTGCAGATTCCAAATTTGGACTTGCAATTTGAAGATTCTATAAGTGGAAATGTCTCGTTTAATAAACTCATTGATTTTTACACCATAAAAACTCATAAATTCATCTATTATAGGGACATTTCTTTATTAATGAAGATGGGCATGTTACATCCCTCCTCCCTTAAAGAAATCGAGATGTCCTCATCTCGTCATGAATTGGGGATAGTCCTTTAAGAGTGTAGCTTTATCTTCCCAAGTTGCATCCTCTTCAGGGTAATCTTTCCACAGTACTAGATGTGCTACAAGAGTTCTATTGTGGAGTTGCCTTTCTCTAGAATCTATGATCCTACTAGGCTGTAATTCAAGGACTCCTTGAGTAGGGATTATAACTTGGTCATCATCAAAAGAATATGATTGAGACTAGGTACATAAGGCTTTAACAAACTTACATGAAATACATTGTGGATTTTTAAATGGGTTGGGAGCTGAAGTTTATAAGCACTTTTACCTAGACACTTGATAATTGTATAGGGACCACAATACCTAGGGCTGAGCTTCTTATATTTCCCAAGTGACAGAGAACTAAGTTTGGGTTGCACTCGTAGAAGAAATTTGTCTCCTTCCTTGAAGATCCTTTGAGCTTCTTATATTTCCCAAGTGACAGAGAACTATGTTTGGGTTGCACTCGTAGAAGAAATTTGTCTCCTTCCTTGAAGATCCTTTCAGACCTCTTGGCATCGGCATAATGCTTTTGCCGATCTTAAGCAGCTTTAATATCCTTTTGGATTGCCTTGGTCTGTTCCTCCATGAGAGATCCCTGTCCCCACCATGCAACGAATTTAGGAGTGCTAGCAGAGCGGAAGTAGTACTTCTTGCACGGGGCAAGGTCCCTCACTCAGGGCCTCGCCCCACAGATATCCGGACAAGAGACTAATCCCTTCGTTCTTCCAAAACCGAACTCGAAAAAACTTCCCTCGCCCGGAAAGCACGGGCAATTCCTCTAGGATAGTTTTACTCTAACGTAGTCAAAAGCCTTATCTAACTAAACTGATCTGACCGAACCATTAGGTCCCATAGTCAGATCAAGGAAAAGATTGCACTTGGATCATAGAGACCAATGCTTTTTTCCTCATTGAGAGAGGCATAGCCATTGATTTTTTTCTGTAGAATAATTTTTTATCCGGGATTTACTTCATCTATCGTACTATAACAGAATTGAGTCTCATTTTAGGGACCCATCAGTCTAGCCTAACCCCATCCACTCCCGTGGGTTAGTCCAACCAATGCAGTGATGGGATCCATTTGAGAATTTGGTTAAGTTTTGTCCCAGGTACTAGAAAAAAGAGTTCCAAGGCCCCCTAGCTAGATATTTATGCAAACTTAACACTAGTCACAGCACTTACACACCCAATATGAAATTGCCTTTTTCACAGAATCAGCTGTCTCAATCATTTAATGAAACCATAGTGTCACTGATCATAATCCTACAAAATATCCGGTTGAATCCTAATTTCTAATTTTTCCTCATCAGTGTACCTATGGCATCATTGGCGACCAGAATGCTCACCACCTGTCCACTCACGGGCCTTTTCGATAGTTCCTAGCTCATAGTAACCGATAATATTTTCACTTATAAAAATCAAAATGGAATCTCCGTTGAAGATCAGCAAGATCAACCAACAGATCCATATAAAAGAGCCATGGACTCATCCGTTGAGGATCACCAAGGTCAATCAATCAGATCCATGCCCGAATTCCGAAAACAACTCTTACTCCTTGTTCCAATATCTTCCCTGACGCACATGTGGGTATCTTCGGCGACCCAGAGCCCAAGCACCGTATGGTCAGCACCCTCTAGGATCCTTCCCAGGTCACCTAGTGCTTCACTCATAGGTCGCTTCCTTGGTCCCTCATCCACCGTACCGAACATTCATTCATTCATATCCACCACATACATTCTCATAACCATCCCATCACATACATTCTATCCTCATTATATCACATCACTTCTATCCATATCATATCTCATTCATACACATCTCATCTCATTCATCCACATCCATCCAATCGTTCACATGTACGACTACTCACATCTATTCATACATTCATATCTATCACTTCACATCCACATATATTCATGTCACATCACATCTCTTTTCATCACATCACATTCTTTCACATACACATCCACATCACATTCTTTCACATACACATCCACATCACATTCTTTCATATACACATTCACATCCATTCTTTCACACTCATCCACTCATATCCCATATCATTCATTTACATCCTGATTCACATAACATCACATCTCATCCATTCATTCACATCTATTTGATTCTCATCACATCTTGTCACATCTATTCACCTCACATCTCATCACATCTATTCACCTCACATCTCATCACATCTATTCACCTCACATCTCAGCACCTCTATTCACATCACATCCATCCATCCATTCATTCACATCTAATCTTATTCACCTCACATCTCGTCACCTCTATTCACATCACATCCATTGTAACATACCCATCTTCACTAATAAAGAAATGTCCATGTAATAAAGAAATTTATGAGTTTTTATGGTATAAAAATCAATGATTTTATTATTTGAATTATTTCTACTTAGAATCTTCAAATTTCGAGCCCAAATTTGGAATCTGCGTGCGATTTTACCCTAATATAGGATTTTACAACATCCAAAATGGACGTAAATTTCAGTCATTTTACATCCAAAACAGCTGAAATTTTAGTCATTTTAGTTAAAAAGCGACGACCTTTAAACCTTAATCAATGCACGACCAGGCGTTTGATTGCCGAACGGTATGAACCCCAACGACCAAGAGAACCTCCCGGACAAAAAAAAAAATCACCCCCCGGGGCAGTCCGACACGCAAATCAAGGCAGATGCTCCAAATTTGGGGAGTCCGTCCCAAAAATTTAGACCGTACACACTTACCAGGGTGCCTGTATGATGGCCGTACAAGAACCAAAGGATGGCTGCCCACTGTGTGGTTCACACGCACCGCTACGTGGACACCCATGCTGCCCCAGACCAGATAAGGTACATGCGTACCACTCCTTTCCCTGATAATTGACACCGTACCTTTCCCCTAGATCCATGCAGGCCATTGATCCATAGCCTTTGACGGTACACCGTCCTTCTATCCTTGCTTTGCGCAGTGCCCGTATACCTGTCCCCAAGGTGCTCCACAAGCAACACACATTTTCTGCGCAACATATACCCTGTTGTACCATCGTCCGTACCGCCATCTGTCCCTGTGCAGTGTACTTATTGTAGTACAGCCGCCCCTCAGCCACCCCTCTCACACCCCCTTATTTGCCTCTTCAGATAAGGCAATTTTCCTCCATCCCCCTCTTGCTAGGAGGTAGTGTCCTTAACTCTTCTCCCCCCCGCCCACGGTGTGAAGAGACTTACAGCAGCCCTCGGCCCTTCTCCCCTTTAGCAAATTGTTTTTGTCTTAAGGACATCTCACAATCCCCCCCCATTTGTGTAGACTTGAATAAGAGGTCTTTGCCTTAAGAAAGGGTTCATACGCTATAGTCTTTTGCTCATACGGTGAGCAAACGATCTCAGAATTGAGATCCGACTGAAGCGTTTCGACCGTGTGACAGCAAGCCCTACAAGACGACGTCCAAGATGGCCCCATCCTAAAAACATCAGAATATTGCCTCGAGAGGAGTGCGCAACAATGAGATTAGGGAAGATGCTCCCGATGCGGCTCCAACCCTCCCTTTTCAAGCTTCTCAAGGAAATGGTGGCCAGGTTAGCTTGTTATATTTTAAGAAGAGTTTTTTTTATATTAGTGCTAATAAATGTGTATCTTTTCCTTTTAAAATAATGACATAAAATTGTATGAAGTTACGAATTGTGTGATGTTGTATTCAATAAATTGCTTTGAAATTGTTATCTTTAAAGAGTGCAAGTTTTTCCTGGCTTCAACGCTAACTCTATCCCATGCTTGTGTAGCCGGGCGGCGTCGTTAGCAAAGCCCGAGAATGGCCCAAGGTAGGTTCGCCGATTGAGGTGAGAGATTATGATGCTGCCTAATTCTGAGGGCCCAGGCTAGTGCGGTGAATAAGCCCACCCTAGTGTGCAGACATCCCTCTGAGGGGCGGGAGGATCGAGCGATGGAGCCTGAGAGGGCGACAGGCCGACGATGAGGTGTATGGTCCCATAGGGTTTTGCCCAGTATGTGGAGGCTGGAAGGCCGATTTCTAGATCATCGGCAGTATAAAGGAAAAGAATAAGAGAGCCGATTTGGTTTGTATGGAATTGATTCATGTATAAACTTTTCATATATATATCTTGTCTTTGGCATGATTATATTGTGTAAAAAAGGCCGTTTTTCAACAAACCTTGTAAAAAGGGTCTTAATTAAAGAATATGTTTATTTATGTCAAACAATGTGGTAGGATTAATTAGAAAACAAATTGACGCGTAAGTAGGGTGGAAAGTGGGAGGATGGAATGCCCCGATGGCACCATCCTATTCACAGGTGGACCCGATTAGTCGGGTAGCTTTCCAACAGATTAAGTGAAAGCCCTACGCTAGATAAATAGATTCTTGGGCAACTTTATTCTAGAAGACTAGGTCAGCAGCTTTGCCTTGCATGGATGAGGAAAAAAGCGTTGTCTCTAGAAACCAAGTCTAGTAGTTGCCTAATTTATGATCAATTACCCTATGGGTGATTTGATTTTTAGAAGATCATGCTTCCCGTGTGGGATAGGACTAGGTCTTACCTATGGACCGTATCCTTGAATCTCTACATGGTCAAGGTGTCGATAAATAGGAAATTTTCTCCAAGTTAAGACTTAGTGGACTATCTTAAGTGTTTCTCCTATTTTAAAAGGGGGGAACCTTACAATTGGTATCAGAGCTGATCTTAGCTCCTAGGAATTTGCCATTTAAAGACTGCTTTGCAATGAATGTTTTATCTAACATAATGCTAATTAATAAAAATATCCTACTAAAACAAACAAGTTGAATTGATGTTTGAATGATTGTAGGAAGAGGAAGATGCCTACTTGAAGTTTCTAGTTTTTCAATGCATCTTCGAGAGACTTCTAGTCACTCCTCAAATTTCGAGTTCCGTGACACCATGGTGCAGATACTAGAGAAGATGTCCCTCCCTCATTTCTCTCGTATTGAAAGAGGATGGGGTAGAGATTTCTGGAGTCGTTGGCCGAGATATTTCTTCATCCGAGTAGATCAAATTGGGAACCTTACCACCGACCTAAAGCGGATTCGTTGGATTGAAAAGTTAAAGATGATCCGTTTATTTTGGTTCGTAGTAGGTACCCCCACGGCCGACACCTCTGTGACTATAGATGGGATTCACATACCTCAGGATCGCTGGGTGTATGACCAAGTGATGCAGATCTTACTTGCTGATAGAGTAGCTGTGTTGGGACCTACCCCAATCCAGAGTCTACCACCCTTACCATCACTCTATCAGCAGATCTTACCTGCTGATAGAGTAGCTGTGTTAGGACCTACCCCAATCCAGAGTCTACCACCCTTACCATCAGTTTTTAGAGTCTTAGAAACTACAGCGGAACCCCCATATTTCACCTATGTGGACCGCTCTACCCTTATGTCACAGACAAGCTTAGGAATTTCCCTTGATGGCAAACAAGACTAATTATATTAGTCTCAGATCTTTGTAAAAAAACTCATCCTTGTAAATATTTGGAAGTAAAATGATTTCAATGTTTTACTCTCCAAAAATAAGCGTTGTGCAAATATGAATCTTGTAATCTTAAAATTATTTTTACAATGATGGCCACGACGATCACCCTCCACTTCCCAATGCACTTTACACTGATACCCAGGAGAAGAAGCTCCTGCTTAAGCAAATGCAATCTCCCTCCTTTAAAGGAGAAGGTTCAAAGGTTGAGAAGGATGCTGAAGTCTGGAGGATTGAGGCGATGGATGATTATTTCTCTACCCCCGGTACTGGAGTAGCAAATCAGTCTATGCTTGCACGGTTTCGCCTCATCGGAGATGCTAAACTCTGGTGAAAACAGTGGTGCCGTGATAAGGAAGTCACCGAGCATTCTCAAACGTGGGAAGACATCAAGCACGCAGTGAAGTAAAGATATCTTCCCCCATCCCATGAATCCATAAAGATGAATGAGTTTTTTAGTCTTAGGCAGTGCAGCTTAACTCTTGAGGACTACTATTCCAAATTTATCACTCTTCGGAAGTATGCCCCAGCTATGACTACTTCCCAGCAAGTGGCTCGTTTCTGCCAAGGGTTAAATGAACCCTTAGATTCCCGCCTTGAAGCAATGAGGCCAAGCACATTACAAGATGAGGCCAAGCACATTACAAGATGCTCTCATACGAGCAAAGCCCCTTGTGAAAGAAATGAGGACTGACAAACCTAAGCATCAAAAGAGATCTTACCCTGAGGCAAATCCTAAAGATCAACCCTACAAGAAACCCCAATAGAATTTCCCCTACTACAAGAGAGGGCGACAAGGCAACTCTTTTGTCCCCCGCTCATATGCTAGTTCTTCCAGAGAAGGCTCTCTGTGTTTTGAGTGCAATGAGGCGGGACATTTTTGCGCCAACTGTCCCAAGATGGCAACATCATTTCCCCAAGGTAGCAGAGGAAATCAAGGTCATGGAACCCCTATCCACCAAGGTGCAAGAGGCGGTGGGCGCGGCAGAGGCCGCGGAGGAGCAGTTGCTAGGACCGCTTGTATTATACTCGTATTATATAAGTGAAGAACCGACCTTGGAAATGGCTAAGGAAGAGCGTGCCACCGTCCATGCGGCAGTAGAACACCAAGGTCCAAATAAACAATTTGGTGTAATCAAAACCCCAGCCACTCATCACAGTAAGCCGTTTCAGCTTTTGATTGATTGTGGTAGTACCCATTCATTTCTTTCTCCTAGGTGTTTGCAAAAATTAAACTTGAGTCAAAAAACAGCTAGAAGAATGACTGTAGAATTAGCCAGTGGGAAAGAAGTAGTATCTTGCCACTCTATAGGAAACCTTGATTTTGAGCTGGGTAATGAGCGAACTCATGGGGCCACTTTAGAGTCTTGCCATTAGGAATTTATGATGGAATCCTTGGGATGGATTGATTAATTGCAAACAAAGCTAGCATTCATTATAACGAGGGGAGTATCACTTTTGAAAATGAGCATGGCCAAGTAATATCTATTCAGGGGATAACAGGAAAACCTAAATCTAGGGTAGTCAAGGCAAAACATCTTCTCAAGTTTTCTTAGTCAAGCTCAACAAAGCCATTGAACCTGGTATGGAGACACAACCCTCTTGGCTCCAAGAATTCTCTGACATCTTCCTTGACGAGCTTACAGGGCTACCGCCTCCTTGAGAAGTCGATCATGAAATCGAGGTGATCCCTGGAGCTCAACCCGTCTCAAAAACGCCCTATAAAATGTCTCTTCCTGAAGCCATTGAACTTAAAGAGCAACTTTCCCAGCTCATTGAGCAAGGATTCATATGCCCTAGTAGCTCTCCTTGGGGGGCACCTGTTCTTTTCCAAAAAAAGAAGGACGGAACTCTTCGCCTTTACATAGATTATCGAGGGCTAAATCAAGTCACTGTCATATCCTATCCCTCACATCGACGAACTTCTTGACAGGCTTCATGGGGCCAAAGTCTTCTCAAAAATAGATTTGAGGTCTGGTTACTATCAGATCAAAGTCAAGGAAGCAGATATACCCAAGACAGCCTTCAATACCCGTTATGGCCACTATGAGTTTACTGTAATGTCATTCGGGTTAACCAATGCTCCTGCAACCTTCAATTGCCTAATGCAAGATATATTCTGTCTTTACTTGGATGAATTTGTGCTTGTTTTCTTTGATGACATCTTAATCTACTGCAAATCAATGGAAGAGCATGAGGAGCATGTTTGTAGAGTTCTGCAATTGTTGCGCAAACACAAACTCTATGCCAAGAAGAGCAAATGTACCTTCTCTACTCATCAAATTGAGTATCTTGGATTCATTGTCTCCAAAGATGGCATTTCAGTAGACCCCGCCAAGGTCAAGGATATTATGGAATGGCCACCCCCTAAATCAGCTCGTGAAGTTCGTGGGTTTTTGGGAATCATAGGATGGTATAGGATTTTTATCAAAGATTATGCCTTGGTAGCTACACCTTTGACGGATCTTCTTAAGAAGGATTGCAAAATAGTGTGGCTGCCAATCCATCAAAACAGTTTTGATCAGCCATGATTTGGAGCTCTTAGCAATTGTTCATTGCCTCAAATTATGGAGACATTATCTCTTAGGGGGCAAATTAGCTGACCACAAAAGTCTAAAGTGGATCTTCACCCAGCCTAACCTCAACATGCGGCAAAGGAGATGGATTGAAATTCTACAAGAATATAACTACGACATCAAATTCCGCCCTGGGAAAGATAATGTAGTAGTAGATGCACTTAGCCGCAAATCTTTCTTGAGTGCAATTTCAATGCCAAATAATCCCATACTGGCCAAGGTGGAAGAAGTCTCATCTCATGATCGAGATTATCAGAGGATGATGAAGTTAGTAAAAGAAGGGGAAAATTCAGAGAAAGAGAAGAATCTAATCAAAGGATACTCCACTCATGAAGGAAGCCTCTACTTCAATCACAAACTATCTATCCCTAAGGATCCTGCTTTAAAGAAACTAATCCTCCATGAAGCTCATGATAGTCTTGCTGCAGGACACCCAGGATATGCAAAAACATTAAATGCCATAAGAAGGAGCTTTCATGTTGGGCAGGCTTGAAAAATGATGTCCTTCGGTACTTGAAGCAATGTCTCTCATGCCAAAGGATCAAAGCTGAAAGGGTCAAGATGCCTAGAAAACTTCAACCCTTGGATATTCCCCAAATGAAGTGGGAGTGCATTAGTATGGATTTTGTCACAAGTCTCCCCATTGTTCAAGGAGGATGATATGACTCCATTCTGGTAGTAGTGGACTTACTTACCAAAGTAGCTCACCTGATACCATCGAAGAAAGCCTTCAAAGCTTCTGATGTTGCTCGAATATTCATCAAAGAAGTCCTCAAACTTCATGGTCTCCCAAAAAGGATAGTAAGTGATTGGGATTCTGACTTCACTTCAAAGTTCTGGCAGTCCTTATTTCAAGCCCTGTGAACTCAACTTTGCTTTAGCACAGCTTATCATCCAGAGACCGATGGCCAGACTGAGAGAGTCAATCAAGTAATTGAAGACATTCTCAGAGCATATTGTGGACGGGAACCAAGAAGGTGGATTCAATACCTTCCTCTGGTAGAATTTGCCTACAATGCATCTTATCACATCATCAGAGCATAGGAATGTCACCATTCACTATATGGGCAAGAATGCTTGTCTCCTCTAAATTTCTCTGATCCGACCATAAGAGTTGAGGCATCCAGAAAAATGCTCAAAGAGATGGAGGAACAAACCAAGGCAATCCAAAAGGATATTAAAGCTGCCCAAGATCGACCAAAGCATTATGCTGACACCAAGAGGTCTGAAAGGATCTTCAAGAAAGGAGACAGAGTTCTTCTACGAGTGTGACCCAAACAAAGTTCTCTATCACTTGGGAAATATAAGAAACTTAGCCCTAGGTATTGTGGTCCCTATACAGTTATCAAGTGTCTAGGTAAAAGTGCCTATAAACTCCAACTCCCAGCCCATATCAAACTCCACAATGTATTTCATGTAAGTTTGTTAAAACCATATGTACCGAGTCTTGATCATATTCTTGATGATGAACAAGTTGTAATCCCTACTCAAGGAGTCCTTGAATTACAGCCCAGTAGCATCATAGATTCTAGGAAAAGGCAACTCCGAAATAGAACTCTTGTAGAACATCTAGTACAGTGGAAAGATTACCCTGAAGAGGATGCAACTTGGGAAGATGAAGCTACACTCTTAAAGGATTATCCCCAATTCATGACGAGATGAGGACATCTCGATTTCTTTAAGGGGGGAAGGATGTAACATACCCATCTTCATTAATAAAGAAATGTCCATGTAATAGATAAATTTATGAGTTTTTATGGTATAAAAATCAATGATTTTATTATTTGAGTCATTTCTACTTAGAATCTTCAAATTTTGAGCCCAAATTTGGAATCTGCATGCGATTTTACCCTAATGTAGGATTTTACAGCATCCAAAACGGACACCGGATCAAGCTTATATGCAAATTTCAGTCATTTTAGTTAAAAAACGACGACCCTTAAACCTTAATAAATGCACGACCGGGCGTCGGATTGACGAACGGTCTAAACCCCAACGTCCTGGACAAAAAAAAAATCGCCCCCCGGGACAGTCCGGCACGTAAATCGAGACGGACGTCCCAAATTTGGAGACCCCGCCCCAAAAATTTAGATCGTACACACTTACCACGGTGCCCGTATGATGTTCGCGCAAGAACCAAAGGATAGCCATCCACTGTGTGGTCCACACGCACCGCTACGTGGACACCAATGCTGCCCCAGACTAGATAAGGTACATGCGTACCACTCCTTTCCTTTTTCTTGATAAACCGACACCGTACCTTTCCCCTAGACCCATTTAGACCACTGATCCATAGCCTTTGACGGTACACCGTCCTTCTGTCCTTGCTTTGTGCAGCGCCCGTACTCATACCCCACTGTTGTACCGCCGTTCGTACCGTCGTCTGTCCCTGTGCAGTGTACTTGCTGTAGTACAACCGCCCTTTGCAGCCACCCCTCTCACACCCCCTCATTTGCCTCTTTTCAGATAAGGCAATTTTCCTCTATTTCCCTCTTGCTATAGGAGGCAGTGTCAACTCTTCTCTCTCCCCCCCTGTGTGAAGAGACTTACAGCAGCCCTCGGCCCTTCTCCCCTTTAGCAAAATGTTTTTGTCTTAAGGACATCTCACAATCCCCCTCCCCATTTGTGTAGACTTTAATAAGAGGTTTTTGCCTTAAGAAAGGGTTCATATGCTATAGTCTTTTGTCATACGGTGAGCAAACGATCTCAGAATTGAGATCCAACTGAAGCGTTTCGACCGCGATAGCGAGTCCTACAAGACGACATCCAAGATGGCCCTATCCTGAAAACGTCAAAATATTGCCTCGAGAGGAGCGCGCAATAACGAGATTAGGGAAGATGCTCCCCGATGCGGCTCCAACCCTCCCTTTTCAAGCTCCTCAAGGAAATGGTGGTTGGCCAGGTTAGCTTGGTTATATTTTAAAGAAGAGTTTTTTTTATATTAGTGCTAATAAATGTGTATCTTTTCCTTTTAAAATAATGACATAAAATTGTATGAAGTTACGAATTGTGTGATGCTGTATTCAATAAATTGCATTGAAATTGTTATCTTTAAAGAGTGTAAGTTTTTCATGGCTTCAATGCTAACTCTGTTCCGTGCTTGTGTAGCCGGGCGGCGTCGTTAGCAAAGCCCGGGAATGGCCCAAGGTATCCCTCATACCATTGGGAGAATAAGGTTCGCCGATTGAGGCGAGAGATTATGATGCTGCCTAGTTTTGAGGGCCCAGGCTAGTGCGGTGAATAAGCCCACCCTAGTGTGCAGACATCCCTCTGAGGGGCAGGAGGATCGAGTGATGGAGCCTGAGAGGGCGACAGGCCGGCTTGACTCCTCGCCCAGCGGCCGCCGATGAGGTGTATGGTCCCGTAGGGTTTTGCCTAGCATGTAGAAGTCTAGATCATCGACAGTATAAAGGAAAAGAATAAAAGAGCCGGTTTGGCTTGTATGGAATTGATTCATGCATAAACTTTTCATATATATATCTTGTCTTTGGCATGATTGTATTGTGTAAAAAAGGCTGTTTTAACAGACCTTGTAAAAAGGGCCTTAATTAAGGAATATGTTTATTTATGTCAAACAATGTGGTAGGATTAATTAAGGAATATGTTTATTTATCTTGTCTTTGGCATGATTGTATTGTGTAAAAAAGGCTGTTTTAACAGACCTTGTAAAAAAGGCTGTTTTAATAGCCCTTTTTAAAAAGGCTGTTTTAACAGACCTTGTAAAAAGGACTTTAATTAAGGAATATGTTTATTTATGTCAAACAGTGTGGTAGGATTAATGAGAAAACAAATTGACGCGTGAGTAGGGTGGAAAGTGGGAGGATGGAATGCCCCGATGGAACCATCCTATGGACGGGTGGACCCGATTAGTCAGGTAGCTTTCCAACATATTAAGTGAAAGCCCTACGCTAGATAAATAGATTCTTGGGCAACTTTATTCTAGAAGACTAGGTCAGCAGCTGTGCCTTGCATGGATGAGGAAAAAAGAGTTGCCTCTAGAAATCAAGTCTAGTAGTTGCCTAATTTATGATCAATTACCCTATGGGTGATTTGATTTTTAGAAGATCACGCTTCCCCTGCGGGATAGGACTAGGTCTTACCTATGGATCCTATCCTTGAATCTCTATATGGTCAAGGTGTCGATAAATAGGAAATTTTCTCCAAGTTAAGACTTAGTAGACTATCTTAAGTGTTTCTCCTATTTTAAAAGGGGGAACCTTACATCCATCCATCCATTCATTCACATCTAATCTTAAGTGTTTCTCCTATTTTAAAAGGGGGGAACCTTACATCCATCCATCCATCCATTCATTCACATCTAATCTGATTCATATCACAACAACTCATCACATCTATTCACCTCACATCTCATCACCTCTATTCACATCACATCCATCCATTCATTCATTCACATCTAATTTGATTCACGTTATATCTCATCACCTATTCACCTCACATCTATTCACATCACATCTCATTACCTCTATTCACATCACATCCATCCATCCATTCATTCACATCTAATTTGATTCACGTTATATCTCATCACATCTATTCACCTCACATCTATTCACATCACATCTCATTACCTCTATTCACATCACATCCATCCATCCATTCATTCACAGTACCATAACAGAATTGAGTCTCATTTTAGGGACCTATCCGTCTAGCCTAACCCCATCCAGTCCCATGGGTTAGCCAACCAACCATCCAACCACTGTAGTGATGGGATCCATTTGATAATTTGGTTAAGTTTTGTCCCAGGTACCAGGGAAAAGAGTTACCAGGCCCCCTAGCCCGATATTCATGCAAACTTAAAACTAGTCACACCACTTACACACCCAATATGAAATTGCCTTTTTCACAGAATCAGCTGTCTCAATCATTTAATGAAACCATAGTGTCACTGATCATAATCCTCCAAAATATCTGGTTGAATCCTAATTTCCAATTTTTCCTTCATCGGTGTACATATGGCATCATTGGCAATCATAACACTCACCACCTATCCACTTAGGGGCCTTTTCGATAGTTCCTAGCTCATAGTACCGATATAATTTTCACTTATAAAAATCTAAATGGAATCTCCGTTGAAGATCGGCAAGATCAACCAACAGATCTAAATAAAAGAGCCATGGACTCATCCGTTGAGGACCAGCAAGGTCAATCAACCAGATCCATGCCCGAATTCAGAAAACAACTCTTACTCCTTGTTCCAATATCTTCCTCGATGCACGTGTGGATATCTTTGGCGACCTAGAGCCCGAGCACCGTATGGCTAGCACTTTCTAGGATCCTTCTTAGGTCACCTAGTGCTTCACTCATAGGCCGCTTCCTTGGTCCCTCATCCACCGTACCGGAAGCTCACCATTCAAGACCTCGGCCGATCTTGCTACGCCAGACATCCTCCATTGACTCTCAGTCAGCTGTTGTGCAACTTTATTAGATTAGGTCTCCACGACCTCATTCACAAGATGGTCAAAATGCTTCTCTAGCATTCTTGACATAAAACAATCATTTTAAAAATAGGCCATAAATATAGTTTCTATAGCAAACTCTCATCTTTCCACATTGTTCTACATCAATCCTCATTTATTTCATCTGTATTCCCATTCTCATCACATCATAATCATTCGCATCACATATCACATCTATCCCAATTTACATCACACCTCATTCATTCACATCCCGATTCACATGACATCACATCTCATTCATTCACATCCCGGTTCACTTTACATCACTTCACATCTATTCACGTCCATCACATTCATTTACATCACATCCATCACATCTATTCATGTCCATCACATTCATTTACATCACATCCATTTACATCCATCACATCATATTCATTTACATCACATCCATTTACATCCATCACATCATTTATATCCATCATATTCATTCATTCATGTCCACCACATACATTCTCATAATCATCCCATCACATACATTCTATCCTCATTATATCACATCACTTCTATCCACATCATATCTCATTCATACACATCTCATCTCATTTATCCACATATCTCATTCATACACATATCTCATTCATACACATCTCATCTCATTTATCCACATCCATCCAATCGTTCACCTGTACCCACATCTATTCATACATTCATATCTATCACTTCACATCCACATATATTCATGTCACATCAAATCTCTTTTCATCCCATCACATTCTTTCACATACACATCCACATCACATTCTTTCACATACACATTCACATCCATTCTTTCACATACATCCACTCACATCCCATATAATTCATTTTCATCCTGATTCACATTACATCACATCTCATCCATTCATTCACATCTATCTGATTCTCATCACATTTATTTACCTTACATCTCATCACCTCTATTCACATCACATCCATCCATCCATCCATTCACATCCATCTAATTCACATCACATCTCATCACATCTATTCACCTCACATCTCATCACCTCTATTCACTTCACATCCATCCATCCATTCATTCACATCTAATCTGATTCACATCCATCCATCCATCCATTCATTCACATCTAATCTGATTCACATCACATCTATTCACATCACATCTATTCACCTCACATCTCATCACCTCTATTCACATCACATCCAGCTATCCATTCATTCACATCTAATCTTATTCACATCACATCTCATCACATCTATTCATCTCACATCTCATCACTTCTATTCACATCCATCCATCCATCCATTCATTCACATCTAACCTTATTCACATCACATCTATTCACTTCACATGTCATCACCTCTATTCACATCACATCCATCCATCCATTCATTCACATCTAATCTGATTCACATCACATCACATCACATCTATTCACCTCACATCTCATCACATCTATTCACATCACATCCATCCATCCATTCATTCACATCTAATCTGATTCACATCACATCTATTCACCTCACATCTCATCACCTCTATTCACATCACATCCATCCATCCATCCATTCATTCACATCTATTCACCTCACATCTCATCACCTCTATTCACATCACATCCATCCATCCATCCATTCATTCACATCTATTTCATAGAATTTAAACAAAGAGTTTAAGAGAATCCTAATTTTGATATAAAGATTCTTTACGCATGTATTTATGCATAAAAATTAACTTCAGTGGGAATAACACTTTTATAAAAATTCTTTTATGCATGAAAATCAACTTTAATGAGGATAACACTTTTGAAAGAAAAATTCCTTTATGCATCTATTTATGAATAAAAATCAATTTTAACAAGGATAACACTTTTGAAATAAAAATAAATCCTTTATGCATCTTTCTATGCATAAAATAAATTTTAATGAGGATAACACTTTTGAAAGAAAAATTCCTTTATGCATCTATTTATGCATAAAAATCAATTTTAACAAGGATACCACTTTTGAAATAAAAATAAATCCTTTATGCATCTTTCTATGCATAAAATAAATTTTAATGAGGATAACACTTTTGAAATAAAAATAAATCCTTTATGCATCTTTCTATGCATAAAATCAATTTTGAGGATAACACTTTTGAAATAAAAATAAATCCTTTATGCATCTTTCTATGCATAAAATCAATTTTAAAGAGGATAACACTTTTGAAATAAAAACAAATCCTTTATGCATCTTTCTATGCATAAAATCAATTTTAATAAGGATAACACTTTTATGATAGAAAAATTTCCATTATGTATCTTTCTATGCATAGAAATTAAATTTAATGAAAATAACATTTTTATAATTAAAAAAATCCATTATGCATCTTTCGATGCATAGAAATTAAATTTAATGAAAATAACACTTTTAGAATTAAAAAATTTTCATCATGCATCTTTCTATGCATAGAAATCAATTTTAATAATTAATATCAGTGATATCCATGCATATTCATAGGTGAAAATGTACGTGGAGTACTTAGAATATTTCTCTTAGAATGCACAAACGGTAGGAATTACTCTTTTGGAATAACATAAAAACAAACTTTCTTTCCCACAAAATTCTGGAAAATTTTGCCATAACTTCCTTTGTATGGCTGACCGTTTCTCATTTTTATCATTCTAATTTCAACTTAAATTAACCCAATCTAGATGTATAGAACTCTAATCTACTCAATTTTTAGAATTCAAGAGAGTAAACAATAAGAAAAGTTTAATTAATCATTTAACTAATCTTTCTAGGATTAAGAAAGGCTGAATTGTAAGAAAGAAAAAAAGGGAGTGGCCTTTTCCTAAAAGGCATAGCATTTGAATTTAATTCAAGTAATTGTAAAACAAGAAAATCAAGAAAACCATAGATTTAAAATTAAAAAAGTAAGAAAATTTAGCTTACATGGAGTTGTAACCTTTCCTTTGGCTTGAGGGATTGAGGGTTCTACTCTTTTTTGAAGCAAGAGTGCCACCAATTTCTTTGGAAAGGATTAGGCCAAAAACAATTGAATTATTAAAAAAATTCAAGGTAAATGGCTCAGGATAGGAGCAAAGTAGCAGTGTATCAACACCATTAAGCTTTTACAAAGGGGGAGGCTTCTATTTATAGGAAAAACTGAGCCTCTAACCAAGCAAATTGATTCTAGAATTTTCCAGATCAATTTGGTCAATTTTTGATCATTTTTAGGTCAGTTTAGCTTACTTTTTGGATCTAGTTGAAACAAGAGAGAGGAGAGATGAAAATATCTCATTATTTTTTAATTTAAAACTCCCCCACACATGTGAAATAGGTGCCTCCTTCATGAGGGGAGATCCCCACACTGAGGTGTCAAAAATGCATCATTTCCTCTAAATATCACTTAACTTTTAACTAATAAACCTTGTACTCAATCAACTCTTCATCTTATGTGAGCATTTACTCATTTTTGGGTGTTTTTCTTTTATTCTTCAATTTATCTCCTCCCTACATTTGGATTAATCTTATTGGTCCATAGGAACCTTAATTAGACCATAATCTAAAATTTTCCAAAAATGTGGACCCTTAGGCTAAGGTCCTTTTTATCTATTTTCAATTAATTCCAATTGCACACTGAAAAATTCTTATGTGAGCATTTACTCATTTTTGGGGTTTTTTGTTTATTCTTCAATTTATCTCCTTCCCTACATTTGGATTAATCTTATTGGTCCATAGGAACCTTAATTGGACCATAATCTAAAAATTTCTAAAAATCTGGACGCTTAGGCTAAGGTCCTTTTTACCTATTTTTAATTAATTCCAATTGCACATTGGAGAGTTCTTTTTGAATTTCTATTTCAAGGGAAATCATTTTAGACACTAGGAGGATTTTTATATCCAAAAATATCTTAACTTTGAATTACCTCCCTCTTGACATTTTCTCTCTCTAGGCCAAAATAGGGTAAAATAAGATCTTTCTTTTATTTCTGAGAGGGAAATAATTATAAGATCAGAAGGGGAGGTTCTTACACTTGCACACCTGAAAAGCTGAAGGGAGGAATCTTACACTCGATCTCTTTGAGCATTTTCTTGGACGCCTCAACTCTTATGGTCGGATTAGAGAAATTTAGAGGAGATAAGAATTCTTGCCCATAGAGTGCTTTGAATGGGGACATTCTTATGCTCTGATAATAAGATGTATTGTATGCAAATTCTTCTAGAGGAAGGTATTGAATCCATCTTCTTGGTTCCCGTCCACAATATGCTTTGAGAATGTCTTCAATTACCTGATTGACTCTCTTAGTCTGGCCATCAGCTCTGGATGATAAGCTATGATAAAGCAAAGTTGAGTGCCCAAGGCTTGAAATAAGGATTGCCAGAACTTTGAAGTGAAGTTAGAATCCCGGTCACTTACTATCCTCTTCAGGAGACCATGAAGTTTGAAGACTTCCTTTTGTTGATGAACAATCGAGCAACATGAAAAGCTTTGAAGGTCTTCTTTGCTAGTATAAGATGAGCTACTTTGGTAAGTAAGTCCACTACTACCAGAATGGAGTTATATCCTCCTTGTATAGTGGGGAGACTTGTGACAAAATCCATACTAATGCACTCCCACTTCATTTGGGGAATATCCAAGGGTTGAAGTTTCCCTTGCATCTTAACCCTTTCAGCTTTGATCCTTTGGCATGAGAGACATTGCTTAAAGTACCGAAGGACATTATTTTTTAGGCCTGCCCAATGAAAGCTCCTGCTTACGGCATTTAATGTTTTTCATAGCCTGGGTGCCCTGCAGCGGGAATATCATGAGCTTCATGGAGGATTAGTTTCTTTAAAGCAGGATCCTTAGGGATACATAGCCTGTGATTGAAGTAGAGGTTTCCTTCATGAGTGGAGTATCCCCCTTCTTCTACTAACTTCACCATTCTCTGATAATCTGGATCATGAGATGAGACTTCTTTCACCTTGACCAGTATGGGATCATTTGGCATCAAAATTGCACTTAAGAAAGATTTATAGTTAAGTGCATCTGCTACCACATTATCTTTCCTAGGGTGGAATTTGATGTCGAAGTCATATTCTTGTAGAATTTCAATCCATCTCCTTTGCCATATGTTGAGGTTAGGCTCACTTCAGACTTTTGTGGTCAGTTACAAGATCCACTTTAGACTTTTGTGGTCAGTTACAAGCAAGAATTTTCTCCCCAAGAGATAATGTCTCCATAATTTGAGGCAATGAACAACAGCTAAGAGCTCCAAATCATGGGTGGCCACTCTAGTATATCTTTGACCTTGGCGGGATCTGCTAAGATACCATCTTCGAAGACGATGAACCCAAGATACTCAATTTGATGAGTAAAGAAGGTACATTTTCTCTTCTTGGCATAGAGTTTATGTCTGCGTAGCAATTGCAGAACCCCACACACATGCTCCTCATGCTCTTCCATTGACTTGGAATAGACTAAGATGTCATCAAAAAAGACAAGCACAAATTCATCCAAGTAAGGACGGAATATATCTTGCATTAGGTGGTTGAAGGTTATAGGAGCATTGGTTAGCCCGAATGACATTACACTAAACTCATAGTGGCCATAACGGGTATTGAAGGCTGTCTTGGTTATATCTACTTCCTTGACTTTGATCTGATTGTAACCAGACCTCAAATCTATTTTTGAGAAAACTTTGGCCCCATGAAGCTTGTCAAGAAGCTCGTCGATGCGAGGGATATGATACTTATTTTTGACAGTGACTTGATTTAGCCCTTGATAATCTATGCAGAGGCGAAGAGTACCGTTCTTCTTCTTTTGGAAAAGAATAGGTGCTCCCCAAGGAGAGCTACTCGGGTGTACAAATCCTTGCTCAATGAGTTGGGAAAGTTACTCCCTTAAGTTCAATGGCTTAACAAAGGGACATTTTATAGGGCATTTTTGAGATTTGTTGAGCTCTAGGGATCACCTCGATCGACTTCTCGAGGAGGCGGTAGCCCTGTAAGCTCGTCCAGGAAAGATGTCAGTGAGCTCTTGAAGCCAAGAGGGTTATGTTTCCTTACTAGGTTCAACGGCTTTGTTGAGCTTGAGTAGGAAAACTTATTGACCCTTACGTGCTCCCTTAAGAAGATGTTTTGCCAAAGGGATGTCAACGCACTAGGGTGGGCTTCTTTACCGCACTAGCCTGAGCTCTCAAAACTAGACAACATCACAATCACTTAACTCAATCGGCGAAGCTCATTCTCCCAATAATATGAGGGATACCATGGGTCGATTTCGGGCTTTGCTAATGATGTCACCTAGCTACACAAGCACGGAAATGGAGTTACGTGGAAGCCACAAGAAAAAACAAATACCTGTACTCTTTCTCTTAAAAATAGCAGTTTCAATACAAACCATTAATTACAAAATGCAACATCACTTCAAAATAGCTTCATAGAATTTATAATATTTTTCAATGGAAAAGATACGCATCTTCTTTCTTGATTTATTGATATAGTAATAAGAAATAATAATTTAAAACTCCTTTTAAAAGATAACCGAGCTAACCTGGCTATCGTTCCCTTGTGGATCTTGCAAAACGGGAGGGTTGGGGCCGCATTAGAAGCATCTCCTCTAATCTCATTGTTATGTGCTTCTACCGAGGTGATATTTTGGTGCTTCCAGGATGGGGCCATCTTTATCATCGCCTTGTAGTTCTTGACGTTGCGTTCATAGTGCTTCAGTCGGATCTTGTTTCGGAGATCGTTTGCTCACTCTGAGCAAAAAACGGTGGCGTGTGAGCCTCCTCTAGGCTCAAAAACCTCTTGCTAAAGTGAAAGATCCCTGCCCCCTCCGTGCAACGGATTCGGGGGTGCTAGCAGCGGAAGTAGCACTTCTTGCACGGGGCAGGATCCCTCACTCGGGGCCTCGCCCACGGATATCCGGACAAGAGACTAATCCCTTGGTTCTTCAAAAATCAAACTCGGAAAGACTTCCCCCTACCGGAAAGCACAGGCAATTCCTCCAGGATATTTGTACTCTAACGTAGTCAGGGTCATTATACTGACCAAACTGATCCAACTTAACCTGTGAGTCACTTGGTCAGATTAAGGAAGAAACTTGCACTTGGATCATAGAAACCAATGCTTTTTTCCCCATCGAGAGGCACAGCCGTTGATTCTTTTTTCCATAGGATAATTACTATCCGAGATTTACTTCATCTATCATACTATAACAGAATTAAGTCTCATTTTACGAATCCATCAGTCCAGCCTAACCCCATCTAGTCCCATGGGTTAGCCAACCGCCCAACCACTGTAGTGATGGGGTCCAATTAGGAATTTGGTTAGGTTTTGTCCCGGGTACCAGGGAAAAGAGTTCCAAGGCTCCCTAGCTGGATATTCATGCAAATTTAACACCGGTCACACCACTTACACACCCAATATGAAATTTCCTTTTTCACAGATTGAGCTATCTTTAAAACAATAATTTAATGAAACCATAGTGTCATTGATCATAATCCTCCAAAATATCCGGTTGAATCCTAATTTCCAATCATTCCTTTATCGATGTACCTATGGCATTATTGGCAACCAGAATGCTCACCACTTGTCCCTCAGAGGCCTTTTCGATAGTTCCTAGCTCATAGTACCCGACAATATATTCACTTATAAAAATCAAGATGGAATCTCCGTTGAAGATCAGCAAGATCAACCAACAGATCCATATAAAAGAGCCATAGACTCATCCATTGAGGACCAGCAAGGTCAATCAACCAGATCCATGCCCACTTTCAGAAAACAACTCTTACTCCTTGTTCCAATATCTTCCCCGACGCATGTGTGGGTATCTTCGGTGACCGAGAGCCCGAGCACCGTATGGTCAGCATCCTCTAGGATCCTTCGCAAGTCACCTAGCGCTTCACTCATAGGCCGCTTCCTTGGTCTCTCATCCACCATACCGGAAGCTCACCATTTAAATCAAACCGAGGCTGGTCAAGACCTCGGCCGACCTTGCTATGCGAGACGTCCTTCGTTGACTCTCTGTCAGCTGTTGCAACTTTATCAGTTAGGTCTCCACGACCTCATTCTCAAGATGGTCAAAATGCTTCCCCAGCATAATTGACATAAAACAGTCATTTAAAACAGTCATTTAAAAACGTCATTTAAAAACTTCCCCAGCATAATTGACATAAAACAGTCATTTAAAAACAGGTCATAAATACAGTTTCTATAATGAACTCTCGTCTTTCACATTGTTCCACATTTGTCCACATTACTTAATCCATATCCAATTCATATGTATTCCTATTTTCATCCAATCACATCATTTTTCATCTCATCACATCTTTCCTCATTTATCCTCATCACATCTCATCCACTCGCATCTACCCATATTCACATCCCATCACACATCATTCATTTACATCAAATATCATTCATTCACATCTATCTCAATTTACATCACATCTCATCACATTCATTTCACATCTCATCTCATCCCATCTTATCCCAATTCACATCACATCACATCTCATCCATTCACATCCCATATCATTCATTTACATCCGCCGATTCACATGACATCACATCTCATTCATTCACATCCTGATTCACATCACATTACATCTCATCCATTCACTCACATCGACATCACATCATTTCACATACACATCCACATCCATTCTTTCACATACACATATCCACATCCATTCTTCCACATACACATCCACATCCATTCTTCCACATACACATCCACATCTATTTTTCCACATACACATCTACATCCATTCTTCCACATACACATCCACATCCATTCTTCCACATACACATCCACATACATTCTTCCACATCTATCCTTTTACATACACATCCACATCCATCCTTTTACATACACATCCACATCCATTCTTTCACATACACATCCACATCCATTCTTCTACATACACATACACATCCATTCTTCCACATACACATCCACATCCATTCTTCCACATACACATCCACATCCATCCTTTCACATACACATACACATCCATTTCCATTACATCACATCTTATTTTCATCTTATCACATCCATTCACATCCTATCACATCTCATACACATCTTATCACATCCATTCACATCCTATCACATCTTATCGCATCCCATTTACATCTTTTCACATTCTATTTTCATCTTATTACATCCATTCACATCTTATCATATCAAATTTACATCTTATCACATCCATTTCACATGCTTTTCCCATTTAGTAGCTTTTTCTAGTTTGATTCCGATAATGGAACTTTTTTTGAATTTCTACCAAATGCTTGGCCTAATTAAAGGTTCCTTTTCTCGAACGACTATTTCTATATTCCTTCTCAATTCCTCAAGTGAATTATATTCAATATTCCTCTTTTGAATAAAAGAATTCATAGGATTTACAGAAATCAATTCTACCCATATTTCCACTTTTGATAAATAATCATAAATGAAATTATACTAAAAATTTCTCTTCTTTCCATTTAATTTCTTGGATCTCAAATACCATGGGAATTCCTCTTTTTTGCATTTAATTATTTGCATTCCAATGTCATGGGATTTTCTCTTTTATTATCAATATTTCTCATAATAAAATACCCATTAATTCAATATGCTAGGAATTTCTCTTTTTCCATCTAAATGATGGAATTCCAAATGTCATAGGAATTCCTATTTTACCATTTAAATATTTCTCAAAATAATTTTTTCTAAAATTTATCTTTGAATTTAAATAAAATACCCCCATTAATTTCAATATGCTAGGAATTTATGAATGAAAATGATTTATGTGTTGGTTTTTTCAGAAATTTTACCATAGCTTCGTTTAACCACAAGAATCCCCACCTAACTAAATAGAGCAGCGCGGAAGGCAAAAATTAAAAATAATTACCCTTTGATTTTTTTCGCCAACGCCTGTTGAAGCTTGGAAAGATTTAAGGAAAAATTTCCTTTGCCTTGTGTATCAAAAGCAATTCAATGCTTCAGATTTTGCTAAAAAATTTTCCAGTTTACTCAATTAATCCTGAGATCCCTCTTAATTATGTGTTTATAATTTTTACCAATAATTTTTCCAATTTACTCAATTAATCCTGAGATCCCTATTAATTACTTGTTTATAATTTTTACTCCAAATTGAATTGACTTGAGAGCAAACCTCTACCATCCATTATACAAATTTGTCATGCTGCTCAGTGGTTTAGCAATCCAAAAGCTAAGCCCAATCCTCCTTCAATTGCATATTTCATCCATACGAACGGATCAATAAGAGGTTGAGAATATATGAAAACCACTTTTGGTTAAAGAAGGTGGTTTCTTGCAAATCCACTTGTGGTTTTCCACCTTCTTTCCTTGCCCTTGATCTTCAATCACATCCAAGGGTGCACAAAATTCACATAAACATGTCTTCTTTTGCCCAAAGGTCTTCCACACCTTCTCTTCTTTATCTCCTAGATTTTGAATGAATCTTGTCTTTGTCCAAAGCCTTTGTACCCTTGCTGCAAAGCCTTTGTACCCTTGGTGCAGATTCTGCTCTTGCAAAGCCTTTATACCCTTGAGCCTTTGTACCCTTGGTGCAGATTCTTCTCTTGCAAAGCCTTTGTACCCTTGGTACAGATTCTTCTCTTCCAAAGCCTTTGTACCCTTGCTGCAGATTATGCTCTTGCAAAGCCTTTGTACCCTTGGTGCAGATTCTGCTCTTGCAAAGTCTTTGTACCCTTACGCTGCAGATTCTGCTCTTGTAAGATTCCTCCCCAGCCTCTCAAAATGTCCAGCATCTTCTCCTGTTATCAATCCCTCTTCAGAAATATAAAAGACTTGTTCCTAACTGTTTTAACCTAGAGAGAGAAAATATTCTAGAGAGATAATATTCAAAATTTTAATATTTTTGGATAGAAAATTATCTCATCTTATTAAAATAAGTTCCCCTGAAACAGAAATTCAAAAAGAACTTTTCAATGTGCAATTGGAATTAATTGAAAATGGGTATAAAGGACCTTAGCCTAAGGGTCTAGATTTTCAAAAATTTTTGGATTATGGTCCAATTAAGGTTCCTATGGGCCAATAGCATCAATCCATGTGTAGGGAGGAGATAAATCCAATTTGTAAAAGAAGATACCCAAAAATGAGTAAATGCTCACATAAGATGAAGAGTTGAAAATGTACAAGGTTATTAGTAAAAAAATATGAGCAATATTAAAAATATGAGATATTTTGGGTATCCAAAAATGAGTAAATGCTCACATAAGATGAAGAGTTGAAAATGTACAAGGTTTATTAGTAAAAAACTATGAGCAATATTAAAATGATTCCATTATGACACATATGTAAGGAAGGGGAATTCTTTAAAGGAGGTGCATATTTCACATAAGATGAAGAGTTGAAAATGTACAAGGTTTATTAGTAAAAAACTATGAGCAATATTAAAATGATCCCATTATGACACATATGTAAGGAAGGGGAGTTCTTTAAAGGAGGTGCATATTTCACATAAGATGAAGAGTTGAAAATGTACAAGGTTTATTAGTTAAAAAACTATGAGCAATATTAAAATGATTCCATTATGACACATATGTAAGGAAGGGGAGTTCTTTAAAGGAGGTGCATATTTCACATGCTTGAATGAGTTTTAAACTCATAAAAATTGAGATATTTCATCTCTCCTCTCTCCTCATTCAAGTCTAGTTCCAAAAAGTTAGCTTAACTGACCTAAAAATGGTCAAAAATTGACCAAACTGATTTGGAAAATTCTAGAATCAGTTTGTTTGGTTAAGAGCTCAATTTTTCCTATAAATAGAAGCCTCCCCCTTGTTGAAAAATAGATAGTGTTTATGCATCGTTACTCTACTCCACCTAAGCCAAGAACTGTGAATTCATTTAATAATTCACTAGTTTTTAGAGCTTCCCTCTTTCTTCAATCCCCATTAGTGGCTCCATCAACATACTTAACCAATTGATTGGTTGGGGGCCTCTACCGTGAACAAAGAATCAAGCAATTCGTAAGGTAATTAGTGAATATTAATCTTTTCTATAATTTCTCAATGTTTCTCTCTTCTCAACCCCTCTCAAGCTTGAGAAGCTTAATTGGTATGGTTTTTTTAA
This sequence comes from Cibotium barometz, assembly GCF_041138505.1. Classification (NCBI taxonomy): domain Eukaryota; kingdom Viridiplantae; phylum Streptophyta; class Polypodiopsida; order Cyatheales; family Cibotiaceae; genus Cibotium; species Cibotium barometz. The sequence continues at coordinate 40,215,570 of NC_141071.1, read as the reverse complement.
ATGCTATTGAAGTTAATTGGTGAATAGTAGTGAAGAGTTACATAATTTATTAAATGCTATTGAAGTTAATTTCCATTTATGTTTAAATTCTAATGGCTTTTATGTAATCTCTCTCTCTCACTCAAGAAATGGTTATACTCATGACCCATTCTCAATCCAAATTAAGCTTTTCATAAAGCTTTTCCTTAACCCAAGATTAAGCTATGCTTGAGGCCAAATTAATGGCTTTTTTCTATGCTTTTAGTTTATGTATATTAATGATTCAATCCATTATGGATTAATGATCCAATTAGAGATCATTTTAATTATTTCCTTAATGATAAGCTTTATCCCTTAGAAAAATTGAGATTTATCAGTCATAGCAGCGGAGCTATGGCAAAATTTTTATAAAAATTATGCATAAAATAATTTCATTCAAACCATATTCTAGGAATTATCATCCTAGATTAATTGAAAGAATTTCATTATAATCATAGAGAAATTGAATTTTAATATCATGCATAAAGGATAAGTTTTTATATCAAAAGTGTTATTTTTACCATTTTTATTTCATGCATAGAAGTATGCATAATGGATAAATTTTTATATTAAAAGTGTTATTTTTATCATTTTTATTTTCATACATAGAAGTATGCATAAAGGATAAATTTTTATATCAAAAGTGTTACTTTTATCATTTTTATTTTGATGCATAGAAGTATGCATAAGAGTTTATTATTTTATTATAAAAGTGTTACTTTTATCATATTTGGATTTCATGCATAGAAGTATGCATAAAAGATATTCTTTTTATACTAAAAGTGTGATTTTCATCATAAAGGGATTTTATGCATAACTTAGATGCATAAGAGAAATTCTTTTATTCTAAAAGTGTAATTCCTACCAAATTGAATTTATGCATAGGAAGATGCATAAAAGATTGATTCAAAAGTGTTATTCTCATCGAAATTGAATTCATGCATAGGAAGATGCATGAAAGATTGAATTTTAATTCAAAAGTATCATTTCATTTAAAATGAATTTATGCATAGGAAGATGCATAAAAGATTGATTTTTACTTCGAAAGTATTAATCTCCTTAAATGGAATTTATGCATAAATAAATGTGTAAAGAAATCTTATATCAAATATAAGAATTCTCTTATATTCTATAAATAGAAATGAGATGTGATAGGATGTGATAAGAGGTGTATAAGATGTAATAAGAGGTGATAAGATGCTTATGAAATAAGTTAGGAGGTGATAAGATGAATTAAGATGTGTATGGGATGAGGTAAGAAGTGTATGTGATAGGATAAGATGTATATGGGTTGTGATAGGGCGAGAATGGATGTGATGTAAAAGATTAGATGTGAAGGCATATGGGGTTATATGAATGGGAATGTGAAAATGGATGTGAAGGCATATGGGGTTATATGAATGGGAATGTGAAAATGGATGTATGTATGTGGATGTGTGGATGTGGAGATGGGAGTGTGGATGTATGAATGTGAAAATGGATGTATGCATGAAGATGTATATACATAGATGTGAATGTGGATGTAGATGTATGCATGAAGATGTATATGCATAGATGTGAATATGGATGTAGATGTGGATGTATAGATGTGAATGTGAATGTGGATGTATGCATGAGGATGTATATGCATAGATGTGAATGTGGATGTATAGATGTGAATGGGAATGTGGATGTGGATGTATGTGAATGTGGATGTAGATGTGAATGTGGAATGTGGATGTGGATGTATGTATGTATGTGGATGTAGATGTGGATGTATAGATGTGAACGGGAATGTGGATGTGGATGTATAGATGTGAATGTGGAATGTGAATGGGAATGTGGATGTGGATGTGGATATATGTATGTATGTGGATGTGGATGTATGAAGAGGACGTGATAGTGGATGTATGCATGTGGGTGTGGATGTATGGATGTGGATATGGATGTGTATGTATGAATGTGGATACGGGATGTAGATGTATAAATGAGGATGTGAAAATGGAGGGTAAGCATGTTGATGTAGATGTATGGATGTGAATGTGGATGTGGATATGGATGTGGATGTGGATATGGATGTGAATATATGATATGTGATGTGAAGGAATCTGAAGTGAAGAGATGGAAAATGATGTGATTGGATGAGTACATATATAAATGGAATGTGGAATAAGTAATGTGGATTAATGAGGGATAATGTGGAAAAATGAGAGTTAATATAGAAACTGTATTTGTAAACTGTTGTAAATGCTGTTTGTAAATGGCTGTTTTATGTCAAGAATGCTGGGAAAGCATTTTGACCGTCTTGTGATTAAGGTCGTGGAGACCTAACTGATAAAGTTGCAACTGCTGACGGAGAGTCAATGGAGGACGTCTCGCGTAGCAAGGTCGGCCGAGGTCTTGACCAGCCTCGGTTCGATTAAAATGGTGAGCTTCCGGTACGGTGGATGAGGGACCAAGGAAGCGGCCTATGAGTGAAGCGCTAGGTCACCTGCGAAGGATCCTAGAGGGTGCTGACCATACGGTGCTCGGGCTCTGGGTCGCCCAGGATACCCACGCGTGCGTCGAGGAAGATATTGGAACAAGGAGTAAGAGTTGTTTTGTGAAAACGGGCATGGATCTGGTTGATTGACCTTGCTGGTCTTCAATGGATGAGTCCATGGCTCTTTATATGGATCTGTTGGTTGATCTTGCTGATCTTCAACGAGAGTCCATCTTGATTTTTATAAGTGATTATATTGCCGAGTATTATGGGCTAGGAACTATTGAAAAGGCCCCTGTGTGGACAGGTGGTGAGCGTTCTAGTTGCCAATGATGCCATAGATACTCTGATGAAGGAATGATGGGAAATTATGAATCAATTGGATAAATTGGAAGATTGTGATCAGTGGTACTATGGTTTCATTAAAGGATTGTTTTAAAGTTAGCTGATGCTAAGAAAAAGGCAATTTTCATATTGGGTGTGTAAGTGGTGTGGCTAGTTTTATGTTTGCATGAACTTCCGGCTAGGGGGCCTTGGAACTCTTTTCCTTGGTACCCGGGACAAAACATAACCAAATTCCAAATTGGATCCCATCACTACAGTGGTTGGGCGGTTGGCTAACCCATGGGATCGGATGGGGTTAGGCTAGACTGATGGATCCGTAAATCGAGATTTGAATTCTATTATTACGATAGATGAAGTAAATCCCGGATAGTAAATTGTTCTATGGATAGGAATCAACGGCTGTGCCTCTTGATGGGGAAAAAAGCGTTGATCCTAATGATCCAAGTGCAAGTTTCTTCCTTGATCTGACCAAGTACCGTTAGAGGTGCAGTCGGATTGGTTTGATCAGTAATGATCTTGACTACGTTAGAGTAAAGAGTTATCCTGGTGGAATCGCCATGCTTTCCGGGTAAGGAAAGTTTTTTCGGGTTCGGTTTTTGAAAAACCAACGGATTAGTCTCTTGTCCGGATATCCGTGGATGAGGCCCCGAGTGTGGGTCCCTGCCCCGCGCATGAAGTGCTACTTCCGCTGCTAGTACCCCGAATCTGTTGCACGGTGGGAACAGGGATCCCACAGCTCTTCTAGTGCAAGTATTTTAAATTTGTTAAAATTTACTCCAAGCCAATAACCTTTGAGTGAAAATAAATTTCTTGATTTTCTTCAAGTCTCCATGACCCAAATTCAACACTTGAATTTGTGCTATGATACCACTATTACAAGATCATGGTACATAGAGATTAGAACATTTCACAAATTGAATAACAGAAGAAATAAACCACCATCACCATAGCATAAAACAAAAACATAAAAATCAAAGAACACAAGATTGGGTGCAATCTACCCCCCGACGTGTGTGGCTCTACTCCCACACGCAGTATTTAAATCATATTCATAAATTTAGCCCTTGGAGCCATAAATAACATAGCTTTTCCAAAATTGGGCTTTTTACAAAATTAAACCTTAGTCTAATGCTTTTAAAGTATCTCATAAAAAATAAACCTTACCCAACATATGTACAATGTGTGAGGTCCCTGCCCCCTCTGCGGTGTCCTACCGGCGGAAAAAGCGGCATCGGCGGCCTCCCGCGCGGGGTGGGGATCCACACTCGGGGCCTTGCCCACGGATGTCCGAGATGAGAGGCTAGCCCAGGCGGTCCCTCTCCAAGACCGGGCCCGGAAGACTCCCCTCGCCCGGAAGGCACGGGCGATTTCGCTATCGAAAAAATCTTCTAACGGGGAAATTACTCTAACGAGTCAAAGTCTTAACTAGTTAAACTGATTTGACCGAACCTAAAGTCACATAGTCAGATCAAGAAGAGACTTGCACTTGGTCCATGGAATCACCCCTTTTTTCCTCATTTACGAGGCACAGCCGCCGCTGATCCCCTCCCACAGAACAAGGTCTTCCCAGGATTTAAACTAATTAATGTAACTAATCGTATCTAGTTGTTTCTCAGGAATCCTCCGATCCAGCCTAACCCCATCTATCCCATGGGTTAGCCAACCACCCGCCGACCACTGTATTGGTGGGATTCCTTTATAAAGATTTGGTTGTGTTTTTGCTCGGGTACCGAGGAAAAGAGTTCCTAGGCCCCCTAGCTGGCGATTCATGCAAAAATTAAGGTAGGCATACCAGGTACACACCCAATATGAAATTACCATTTATAACAGATTTGACTTGCTTTAAAACAATCCTTCAAAAGAAATCATAATATTTTTTTATCATCATTTTTTTAAAAACTCCGAATCCATTGTATTATAATAATATCCTCTAGACTCCATTGAAGACCAGCTAGCCAACCAACGAGATCCAGTATCAAAATTTGGGTTCCCAAAAATCTTTCCTTTTAGTCCATCCGAAATCTTCCTCGACGTACGCATGGGTGTCCTAGCAACCGCGAGCCCGTGCATCGCCTGGTCAGAACACTCTAGGATCCTCCTTAGGTGTCCTAGCACTTCACTCAGGGACCGCTTCGTCAGTCCTCGCCCATCATACCGGAAACGCACCATTTTAATCGTACCGAGGCTGGTCAAGACCTCGGCAGGCTTTGTCACGAGTGACATCCCTTTGACGACTCCCTGCCAGCTGTTCCAACGAATCTCCTTTTAGAAAAACATAAGCCAAATTTGGTGAGTTCGGTCAAGAAAAAATAGTTTAGTTCCGGTAGTCTATTCTTTGTGATTAGAAATTGGAATTGGTCACACGAAGTTTTTACTTGATTCAGATCGAGAGATGGACAAGTAGGTTTACTGTCCGTCCCTCTCGTAGTCTAACCAAATTCATTCGGTTTAGTTCTACAAGAATTTCCTTCAGATAAACACCTAGTTTTGGGTAAATATCCATTTAGTGATTTTACCAATTAAAATATCCAAAGATATTCCCTCTATCACTTCATTTCTCAATCTTGATTCATTAGGTGGAATTATGGTGGAAATTCATCTTTTGATACTAAAATTTAATTCAAATCCATCTTTTCTTAATTATTATAAAAAATCTTCTTTTTAACTAAATATCATACCTTTTTTTTAAAATAAACTTGAAATCCCTCTTTTTCTCATTTTAATGAGTGCAATCCAATTATCATGGGAATTCCTCTTTTACCATAAACTAAATCTATTTAAAATTCTTCTTTAAAATTACATAAAAATATCCATTAATTCCATTAAGCTAAAAATTCCACTTTTCTCATTTAAATATTTGAATTCCAATATGGTGGGAATTCCTCTTTCATCATTGAAACTTATCTATGCAAAAAGATAAATTTAACTAAATTTTCTCTTAAATTTTAAATAAAAATCTCCATTAATTTCTTTACACTAGGAATTACACTTTCCTCATTTAAATATTTGAATTCCAATATGGTGGGAATTCCTCTTTCATCATTTAAACTTATCTATGCAAAAAGATAAATTTAACTAAATTTTCTCTTAAAATTTAAATAAAAATCTCCATTAATTCCTTTACACTAGGAATTACACTTTCCTCATTTAAATATTTGAATTCCAATATGGTGGGAATTCCTCTTTCATCATTTAAACTTATTTATGAAAAAAGATAAATTTAACTAAAATCCTTCTTTAATTTTTAAATAAAATAATTAAAACTCATCCACACGTGTGAAATAGGCACCTCTTTGAAGAGCCCCCTTTTCCTTACCAATGTGTCAAAAATGAATGATTACTCCAAAGTATCTCATTTTTTATTAATACTTCATAATTTTTAACTAATAAATCTAGTACTCAGTTAACTCTTCATCTTATGTGAGAATTTACTCTTTTTTGGTATTTTCTTTTATTCTTTAGATTTATCTTATCCCAACACTTGGATTAATCTTATTGGTCCTCCCCATAGGAACCTTAATTGGACCATAATTTAAAATTTTCAAAAAATCTCTTTTAAATCATTTTTAATTAATTTCAATTGCACCTTGGAAAATCTATTTTGATTTTTTGTTTTAGGGAAACATTTTTTTGATATTTGTAGAATTTATTTATCCAAAAATATCCCATTATTAATTTACCACTCTCTAGAAATTTTTATCTCAGTAGGCCAAACAAGGAAAAATAATATTTTCTTGTATTCAGAAACATAGAATGATTACAAGGGATTGAACTAGAGGCTTATTTGTTATTCAGGCCTGAGGAGGAATCTTACATCCTCTCCCACTTGAAAAATGTGAGATATCCTCATCTCACAAAGTGGGGGTAATCCTTCGCCAACTCTTCTTCTTTCTCCCAAGTGGTGGCGTCTTCTAGAGGGAAGAACTTCCACTTTACTAAGAATTCTCTGAGGACTCTGCTCCTAAGAATCTTCTTCCGAACTTCAAGGATTTTCTCAAGTTGCAGTACCATCTGGCCTTGAATCAAAGAGATCAATTGTTCATCATTAAGCATGTGACTCGGGCTACATACTTCTTAAGCAAACTGACATGGAATATATCATGTACCTTGATATGGGGAGGCAGAAGAAGTTTGTAGGCTAGATCACCCACTTTCTTTATGATAGCATGCGGCCCACAGTATCTGGGAGAGAGCTTCTTGTACTTTCCCTCTGGCCATCTATTTCGGGGTGATAGGTTGTGCTGAGATCCAAGAAAGTTCCTACTCTTTCAAAGAACGCAGTCCAGAATTTCGATGTGAATTTGGGATCTCTGTCACTTACTATCCTCCTGGGTAAACCATGCAATCTGAAGATCTCCTTAAGGAAAACTCGGGCAACACCTACTGTAGAGTATGTTTCATTCACTGGAATCAGATGGGCAAATTTGGTTAGCCTGTCAACTACCACAAAAATGGAGTTGTAACCTGATTCCACTAAAGGTAATCCAGTGACAAAGTCCATACTGATACATTCCCACTTCATCTGAGGAATGTCTAGAGGTTGCAGTTTCCCTGGCATCTTGACTCTCTCTGCCTTGACTCTTTGACACATTAAGCATTTTTCACACATGATCAAGTACATCCTTTTTGAGTCCTGGCCAAAAGAAGCTTTTCTTCACAGACATATAGGTTTTTATAAACCCTGGATGTTCAGCTATCAGGCTATCATGGGCTTCTCTCAGAATTCTTCTCTTTATTCCCACATCATTGGGGATACATAGCCGATTATTATAATACATGCATCCTTCATCCAGTTTGTATCCAAGAACTCGACTCATTTCCTGAGGAGTCCTGCTTTCTTGGATCAGAAGGGTAGCAATAGGGGTAAAGAATTTATCCTGCAAGATTTTATCCTTTGCTTCATTGATTAATGGATTTGACACCACTGTTGTTGCAAACAAGGAGGCTTTTCTGCTGAGCGCATCTACAACCACATTTTCTTTTCTCCCGACTGATACTTTATTTCAACATCGAATTCCTGCAGGGTAGTTTGCATCCATTTCCTTTGACGTATGTTGAGATCCCTTTGGGTGAAGATCCACTTCAGACTTTGTAAGATTCCTCCGAGCGAAAATCACTCTTTTATAATAAAAATAATAATCAATATACATCTTTCTATGCATAGAATTTAAATCTAATGAAAATCACTCTTTTATAATTAAAAAAATAATCAATATGCATCTTTCTATGCATAGAATTTAAATCTAATGAAAATCACTCTTTTATAATTTAAAAAAAAATCAATATGCATCTTTCTATGCATAGAATTTAAATCTAATGAAAATAACACTTTTATAATAAAAATATTTCTACTATGCATTTTTCTATGCCTAGAATGAAAATAACACTTTTAGAATACACAAACGATGGGGATTACTCTTTTTGAATAGTAAAAGAAAAAACTTATTTCACAAAATTTAAGAAAATTTTACCATAACCTCCTTTGTATGGCAGACCATTTTTTTATTTTTTCTAATCTTAAATTACTTAAAAATTATCCCCAAATGGTTTAAAGCATTCTAAACTAATCAAATTTCACTTTTAAAAGAGAAACAATATGAAAAGTTTAATTCTAACAATTTGATTACTTAACTAGGATAAAGAAAGGCTGAATTTAAGAATGAAGAGAGGGGAAAAGCCTTTCCAACAAGGCTTAGCATCAATTTATCATTGTAAAGATAACAAAAATTAGAAAACCATTAAAAGAATAAAGAAAAAGTAGGATTTCTAACTTACATGAATTTCTGGAAGCTTTCCTTTGGCTTGATGGTTTGAGGGATCTACTCTTGTTTGCAACAAGAGTGGTCACCAATTCTTTAGAAGAGGGAATTGTCAAAAACTAATGAATTATTAATAAATTCACAGTTTTTGGCTCTGGGGAGAGGAGTAGAGTAACAGTGCATAAAACACTATTAAGCTTCAACAAAGGGAGAGGCTTCTATTTATAGGAAAAAGTGAGCTTCTAACCAAGCAAACTGATTTTAGAATTTTCCACATCAGTTTGGTCAATTTTTGACCATTTTTTGGTCAGTTTAGCTTACTTTTTGGAACTAGACTTGAATTAGGAGAGAGGAGAGAAGAAATATCTCAATTTTTGGAAATTTAAAACTCCACCACACATGTGAAAAAGGCGCCTCCTTCATGAGGGGAATCCCCACTCTGAGGTGTCAAAAATTTATTTTTTTAGTATTTCCTTTGGTCCTTAGTCCACTCTTCATCTTTTATGTGAGTATTTACTCATTTTTGGAGAGATTTTCTTTATTTCTTCTATTTATCTCCTCCACACATTTGGATGAATCTGCTTGGCCTCTCAAAACTTTAATTTAAAATTTTTAAAAAATCTGGACCCCTAGGATAAGGCTTTTTGAACAGAGTATAATTGATTTCTTATGCACCTTCAGAAAATATTTTTGAACTTTTGTTTTGGGAAAATTTATTTTAATAAGAAGAGATATTTTTCCATCCAAAAATATCTAAAATCTTAATAACCTCTCTCTAGAACATTTTCTCTCTGATTTAAATTCTATGCATAGAAAGATGCATATTGATTATTATTTTTATTATAAAAGAGTGATTTTCATTAGATTTAAATTCTATGCATAGAAAGATGTATATTGATTATTTTTTCATTATAAAAGAGTGATTTTCATTAGATTTAAATTGTGTACCATGGCATGTCTCCTTTCGTAGTTTTACTTCTTTATGCGTATACGATTGAGGCAGTGATTTTGGGAGCCGTGATGCTCTATGTATATATCAAAAACTTTTGATAATAAACGATGTTTTGTAAAAATAATCTAAATTATTTTCATGATTATGAATATGGTTAATAAAATTATCAGAGTAAATCTTGTTTCATGATATATGATGAAATAATTATCTGTTTAAAGAATAAATCGCAAAAATTAAATAATCATAAATCTGTTGTCAAAGTTAAGTTGACAATAAATTTAAAGAATAAATCACAAAAATTAAATAATCATAAATCTGTTGTCAAAGTTAAGTTGACAAAAATCTCATTTTGTCAGAGTCATGAGGCGTGCAGCCCGTGCAAGGCAACCGAATCCTCTAACCAATGAGACAAAGAGTTAGATCTGGATATTCAAAAAGCCCTGCACCACAGATCCCAACCTGGTCCCTTCAAGGGTGAAGGGGAGCAGTTAGGTGAAGTAGTGAAAAAGTGGATTGAGGCAATGGAGGAATACTTTGATGTAACTGGCTACAATGAGAGAAGGAAGCAAGGTGGCTCTTGCCAGGTTAAAGATTATGGAAACGGCGAGGGTTGCTTGGAGGAATCACTGTGAGACTAACCGTCTCGACCGGAATACCCAGACCTCGACCGATCTTAAAGCTTACCTCAGAAAGAGGTTTTGTCCTCCGGGCTTTCTTGAAACTAAAATGAATGAGTTCTTGGAACTAAAGCAGGATAGTCAGACAATTGAAGAGTACCATCAAGCTTTTGCCCTTCTCAAATATTCCGTGTAAATTGGATGAAGAGCAGCTGATGGCCAGATTCATTTGAGGAATAAACGAGCCATTGGACACCTTAGTAAAGAATGCTAAACTTGTCTCAATGGGGGCCGAAGCAGTAAGAATGCCAAACCTGTCTCAATGGGGGCCGAAGCAGTAAGAATGGCAAAAGACTTTGCCAAAGCCTTTGTTGTTAAGGTCCTGCCTGCACCCTCTAACTTTAAAAGATTCCAAACCCCGAGAAGTACTTCAAACTTTCCTCCCCCAAAGAGGCAGCAAGGCCCAATTCAGAATCAGAATACTGGGAGATTCAGAAGTGAAGGAAGACCCTTCCCACAGAACACTTTCTCAGGAGCCCCATCTCTTTCAAGGATTCAGAGGGATGAGATCAGAAGTGAGAACCGGTGTTTTGGATGTCAGGGTTTTGGTCACCAGTTGAAAGACTACCCGACTCCTGCCATGAAAAGGGGACAGGGAAGTCAAGGACTGAGAGTGTGGAGACCACAGTCATCTCATCAAAATCAGGGCAGTCTCAAGAGAACTCCAGCTCAGCCATCTACCTCTATCCAGAGTAGCCTCAGAACTCCTTTCCAGAACTAGGGCAACCAAAGAGAAAGAGTTCTGCCTCAGACTGCATCAGACAAAGCAGTCACAATAGCAGAAGTAGTGGAAGAAGAAAGAGGGCAGATTTATGCAGCAATTGAAAACCAAGGGCCAAGCCGTCAATTCTCCGTCATTCATACTCCAGTTGAGTATTAGGGTAAGCCCTTTAAGCTTTTGATTGATTCAGGCAGTACTCATTCTTTCATTTCCTCTGGATGCTTGCGTAAGCTAGTCTTAGAACAGAAATCAGGGAAACCTATGCAAGTTGAATTGGCCAGTGGAAAGATTCTTTTCACTCACCTTGAGAACAGATTGTATTCAGTTCAATCTAGATGGGAGTTTAACAACTAATTGTCAGTTCATAGTTATACCTTTGGGAATTTTCGACGGGATCCTTTGAATGGATTGGCTCCATAAACATCAAGCTGACATTCACTGTCATAATGGAACCATTTCCTTCCGTGACCTCCACGGAAATAAAGTTCAAGGAACCGGAATTTCAGGATCCCCAAGTCGCAGTTAGTAAAGGCTTCTAAGTTACTAAAAGGACTTAGAAAGAAGCAGCTCATTTATGTTGTCAAAATGAATCTAGTAGACTCAAAGTTAAAAGCTAAAGAACCTGAATGGTTAAGTGATTAATGATGATTTATTCCCAGCAAAATTAACATAGATGCCTCCAATTGAGGAAGTAGATCATGTGATAGAATTGACCCCCGGATCTCAGCCAACGGATCTCAGCCAGTAGCCTTGTGCACGTACAAAATTAACATAGATGCCTCCAATTGAGGAAGTAGATCATGTGATAGAATTGACCCCCGGATCTCAGCCCCCCAGTAGCCCTGTGCACGTACAAAATGCCAGTTCCTAAAGCCATCAAACTCAAGGAACAGCTTAGACAGCTGTTAGAATAAGGGTTTGTAAGACCCAATGTTTTACCTTGGGGTGCGCCTGTTCTCTTTCAGAAAAAGAAAGATGGAACGCTAAGACTCTGTGTGGACTACAGAGGTTGACAGTTAAGGATAAGTATCCTATCCCCAGAATTGATGAGCTTCCGGACAGGCTAAGTGGAGCCCAGATCTTCACAAAGATAGATCTCAAATCAGGGTATTATCAGATCAGCAAGATATCCGGAAGACAGCCATCAATACTCGGTATGGGAATTATGAATTCGCTCTCATGCCGTTTGGATTGACAAATGCCCCAGCTACATTCAATTGATTAATGCAGGACATTCTCAGAGAATACTTGGATGATTTTGTTCTTGTTTTCTTTGATGATATTCTGATTCACTCAAAGAATGCAGCTGACCATGAAGCTCATGTTAGAAGAGTTCTTGATATCCTAAGGAAGCACCAACTCTTTGCAAAAAAGAGCAAATGTACTTTCTTTGTCGACCATGTTGAATACTTGGGCTTTCTGGTATCCGAAGATGGAATTTCTCCAGATTTCGCTAAAGTCCAAGTAGTCATAGATTGGCCTGAACCAAAGACAGTGAAAGAAGTCAGAGGATTCTTGGGATTGACTGGTTCGTATAGAATTTTTATACCAAAGTATGCTCTCATAGCTTCCCCCCTGACTAATCTTCTAAAAAAGAACACCCCGTTTCAATGGTCTACCAGGTGCGAGAGTGCTTTTGATAAGCTAAAGACCGCCTTGGTAACCAATCCCGTTCTAAAGCTGCCAGATTTCTCTCTACCCTTTGAGGTAGTAACTGATGCCAGTGGTTTTGCCCTGGGAGGTGCACTCATGCAGGAAGGTCATGTAGTGGCCTATGAATCCCGAAAACTCAGAACGCATGAGAGGAATTATGCTATCCATGACCTGGAAATACTTTCAGTAGTATATGCCTTGAAGTTGTGGAGACATTACCTACTGGGTCAAAGATTCACTTTGATGATAGATAATCAGAGCTTAAAGTGGATCTTCACTCAGAAGGATCTCAACATGCACCAAAGACGGTGGATGCAGACCCTGCAGGAATTTGATTTTGAAATCAAGTACCACCCAGGCAAAGAAAATGTGGTAGCAGATGCCCTCAGCAGAAAAGCCTCCTTGCTTGCAATTACTGTAGTGTCAAATCCTTTGATTATTGAAGCAAGTGAGAAGATCTTGCAGGATAGATTCTTTGGCCCTATTGCTACCCTACTTATGCACGAAAGCAAAACTCCACAGGAGTTGAACCGAGTTCAAGGGTACAGCCTGGATGACGAAATTATGTATTATAATCGTAGGCTATGCATTCCCACAATGACGAGGGAACTAAGGGTCAAATTCTGAATGAAGCCCATGACAGCCTTATTGCAAGATATCCACGTTTCATCAAAACCTACATGTCTGTGAAGAAAAGCTTCTTTTGGCCTGGTCTAAAAAAGGATGTACTTAATCATGTACGTCAATGTCCGACCTGTCAGAAAGTCAAGGCTGAGAGTAAAAATGCCTGGGAAGTTACATCCACTAGACATCCCCCAGATGAAGTGGGAATGCATCAGTATGGATTTTATTACTAGAGTACCCTTAGTGTGCAATCAGGTTACAACTCCATCTTCATGGTAGTTGATAGACTAACCAAAGTTGCCCATCTGGTTCCAGTAAAAGAAACCTACACTACTGCAGTGGATGTGGCCAGAGTGTTCCTCAAAGAAATCTTCAGATTGCATGGCCTACCCAGAAGAATAGTAAGTGATCGAGATCCCAAATTCATGTCAAGATTCTGGACTGCATTTTTTGAAGTAGTAGGAACCTTCTTGGATCTCGGCATAGCTTACCACCCCGAGATCGATGGTCAAACTGAAAGGGTGAACCAAGTAATCAAAGACATACTTCGGTCATGCTAGCAGGGAACCCAAGAAGTGGCTAAGCTATCTGCACCTAGTGGAGTTTGCCTACAATGCTTCTTATCACAGAAGTATTGGGATGAGCCCTTTCAAAGCTTTGTATGGACAAGATTGCTTAACTCCATTAACTTGGTCTGACCCATTGATTAGGGTCGAGATGTCTAGACAGATGCTTGATGACATGGAGCAAGAGATGCAATCAATTCGCAAAGATATAAAAGCTACCGAGGATAGACAGAAGCAATATGCAGATAAGAAGAGGTCAGACAGATAATTCGAAGAAGCAGATATGGTCTTCATTCGAGTACGCCCCAAAAGAAGTTCTCTATCTCTTGGGAAGTACAAGAAGTTATCTCCCAGATATTGTGGACCATATCTGATTATAAAGAAAGTAGGTGATAGCCTACGAGCTTCTTCTTCCTCTCATCTTAAAGTACATAATGTATTTCATGTCAGCCTTCTTAAAAAGTTTATACCAAGCCCAAATCATGTGCTTGATGAGATGAAATCTTAACTTCTTCAACCCAAATGGAACTCCAACCTAAAGAAATCCTTGATGTTCGAGAAAAGGTTCTCAGGAACAGAATTCTGAGAGAATTATTGGTCAAATGGAAGTTCTATCCTTTTGAGAAGATGCCACCTGGGAGAAACAAGCCGAACTGTTACGAGATTACCCCCAGTTTGCGAGATGAGGACATCTCGCATTTTTCAAGTGGGAGAGAATGTAAGATTCCTCCCCAACCTCTCAAGATGTCCAGTATCTTTCCCTATAATCAAATCCCTCTTCAGATATATAAAAGATCTTATTTCTACCTATTTTGGCTTAGAGAGAGAAAATATTCTAGAGAGAGATTATTCAGATTTTAGATATTTTTGGATGGAAAAATATCTCTTCTTATTAAAATAAATTCTCCCAAAACAGAAGTTCAAAAAGATTTTCAGAAGGTGCATTAGAAATCAATTATAATCTGTTCGAAAGGCCTTATCCTAGGGATCTAGATTTTCTGAAAATTTTAAATTAAGGTTTTGAGGGGCCAATCAGATTCATCCAAATGTGTGGAGGAGATAAATAGAAGAAATAAAGAAAATCCCCCCAAAAATGAGTAAATACTCACATAAGATGAAGAGTGGACTAAGGACCAAAGGAAATACTAAAAAAATGAATTTTTGACATCTCAGAGAATGGGGATTCCCCCTCATGAAGGAGGCGCCTATTTCACATGTGTGGTGGAGTTTTAAATTCCCAAAAATTGAGATATTTCATCTCTCCTCTCTCCTAATTCAAGTCTAGTTCCAAAAAGTAAGCTAAACTGACCCAAAGTCAGAATTTTAGATAAATGATTAATTTATTCCTCATGTGACTAGTTTTGAATTCAGTTAAGCAAAATACTCAATGAAGAAATTTAGTAAAGTAGTAATTGAAATATTACCCTTCGAGAAAGATAGTTCAGGGAGAGCCTTTCCAGACTCAAACCCTGAATCAGACTATGACCAAGACGTGACTCCTTCGTCAGTTTCAACAAAAGACGATGTGACCAGTTCAAGAAAATTCAATCAAATCACCCATCGAATCTGAAATTAAATTGAGACCTTTGATTTTGATGTGAGGATCAAGAATTCAGAATTCGAGGAATTCTACTTGGGAATCCAGAACTGTGATCTAGAAGTCTTGGGATACGGAATTAAGATATACTCATTGTATTCAAAAGAAAATCAAAACTGAAAACTTGCATAGAAACCCTGTTTTCTTAAAGGACTGTCTTATGCCAGAATGTTGGCGGGAGCATTTGGTATATGTGTTTTTCAAAGGGAAGTTTGGTTGCAACAACTCTGGCGGGGAGTGGTCAAAGGACGGCTCACACCGTAAAAACCTGCCCAGGTCTTGACCAGAGCCTAGGTATGGTGTAAAATGGTGTGCTTCCGGTAAGATGGGCGAAGGCCGACGAAGCGGTCCCTAAGTGAAGTGCCAGGACACCTAAGGAGGATCCTGAAGGGTTCTGACTAGGCGATGCACGGGCTCGCGGTGCTTAGGACACCCATGCGTATGTTGTGGAAGATATATATATGTATAATGACGAGAAAATTATTATAATCTGTTACTAGATCTTGTGGCTAACGTGCTGGTCTCAACGAAGAGTCCAGAGTGATATTGTTTTGTGAGAAACAAGGATTGAATGGAAATTTTGAGTTATGACATCGGTAACCAATAATTGTTTGTCAATGGATTGTTTTATAAATTAAATTTTAAGAGGAGTGTGTGCGTATCTATATTCTAAAGCAAAAGTTAAGAAAGACATTCAATTATGGGTGGGTGAGTACTTGTCTGGTTCTACCAATTCCAGTGGTTGGGCAGTGGCTAACCCATGGGCCAGATGGGGTTAGGCTGGAATCAGTAGAGTTTTAATAATAAAATTGATCAATAAGAATACGCTTAGAACTCGAATAGTTAAATAATAACTTGAAGACTTCTCAAATGAATAGATCAACGGCTGTGCTTGATTCAATTAGGAAAAAACCGTTGATTCCTTCAAGTTAAGTCTGTAATAGTTTCCCTTCTATCTGGTTTATTCAGATGAAGGTTAGTTCAGTGTCTTGATCTCGTTAGAAAAATTCATTAAGAAATTCAAAATGGTGGAATCATCCTCGTTTTCGGGCATGGGAAATTTTCTCAGTTTCGGTTTTCGGAATGACCACCAGCTTAGTCTCGTGCCCGGACATTCGAGGGTGAGGCCCCGAATGGGAAATCTTGCCCCACGCAAGAGGGAGCTGCTTTCGCTCTACTGCTGCCATCAATCGGGAATCCGGTGCACGAAGGGGGTAGTGGGATTCACAGACTTTGATGATTTGTCATCATCAAGGTGAACCTTTGTCCCAAAAGATAATGTCTCCACAACTTTAGAGCATACACTACTGAGAGTAACTCCAAGTCATGGACGACATAATTCCTCTCATGTGTTCTGAGTTTTCTGGATTCATAGGTGTCAGGACCATAGAAAGCTATTAACTTATGCTAGGGTTCTCGACTTCCGTAGGACCATAGTCCTGACAGCCTTGGTCGTCGCCTTAGGCGTCCGCTGTGGTGGCCGTACGGGTAGGCGGCGGCGACACTCGCTGTGGACTGTTCATGCACGCGCAGTAGGCTGCGGCTACGCTCGTGTAGGTCACCATACGGGTAGGCGGCGGCGACGCTCGCTGTGGACTGTTCACGCAAGCGCGGTAGGCTGCGGCTACGCTCGTTTCTTTTGCTGCAGCGTTGAGCTCTTTCTCGTGCAGGTCACGTCGGTCGCCCGCTGGCTCTGATACCAGTGTAACGCCTCCGCTACGGTTGCATCTTCCTCAAGCCGCCATGAACCGACTCCATATAATGACGAGTTAGGGTTTCTCGTTGGGTTTTATACCAAAACCCTGGCCTATGTCCACACCTCTTAGCCCGGCCGCCCATCTTACTTAAGAGCCGTGCTAACTTAGATGTGTACACACATCGACCAAACCCTAATGCCCATTAACCCCTGAACCCCGCTAGCACTAATAATACTCTCGAGACTCCGAAAGCTATTAACTTATGCTAGGGTTCGTAGGACCATAGTCCTGACAATAGGCCACTGCATGACCTTCCTGCATCAAAGCACCGCCTAAGGCAAACCCACTGGCATCAGTAACTACCTCAAAGGGTTTGGTAAAATCTTGCAATTTAAGGACATGGTTGGTTACTAAGGCTATCTTTAGCTTGCCTAAGGCAAACCCACTGGCATCAGTAACTACCTCAAAGGGTTTGGTAAAATCTTGCAATTTAAGGACATGGTTGGCTACTAAGGCTGTCTTTAGCTTGTCAAAGGCACTCTGACACATTGCAGTCCACTGAAAAAGTGTACTCTTCTTGAGAAGGTTAGTTAAGGGGATGCTATCTGAGTATACCTAGGTATAAAGATCCTATACCATCCGGTTAACCCTAGGAATCCTCTGACTTCCTTTACTGACTTGGGTTCTGGACATTCTACGACTGCTTGGATCTTTGTGGGGTCAGGAGAAATCCCATCTTTTGACACTATGAATCCCAAGTATTCCAACCTAGTCAACAGAGAAAGAACATTTGCTCTTCTTTGCAAAGAGTTGGTGTTTTCTTAGGATTTCCAGGACCTTGCGCACATGATCTTCATGGTCTACAGCATTCTTTGAGTATACCAAGATATCATCAAAGAAGACAAGAACAAAATCATCCAAGTATTCTCTGAGAATATCTTACATAAGATGATTGAATGTCGCCGAGGCATTAGTCAATCCAAACGGCATGACTGTGAACTCATAATGCCCATAGCGAGTATTGAATGCTGTCTTTGGGATGTCTCGTTCCTTGATTCTGATCTGGTAGTACCCGGATTTGAGATCTATCATTGTGAACATTTGGGTCCCACTTAACTGATCCAAAAGTTCATCAATCCTAGGAATAGGATACTTATTCTTAATTGTTAATTGATTCAGTCCTCTGTAGTCAATACAGAGTCTTAACATTCCATCTTTCTTCTTTTGAAAGAGAACGAGCGCACCCCTAGGTGAGACACTGGGTTTGACCAATCCTTGTTCTAACAGTTGTCTTAACTGTTCCTTAAGTTCTATGGCTTCAGGGACTGGCATTTTGTATGCACGCTGGGCTACTGGCTGAGCTTCGGGGGTTAATTCGATCTCATGATCTATTTCACGAGATGGAGGCATCTCAATCACCTCTTCAGGAAACACATCTACATACTCACTTAACCACTCTGGTTCTTTAGCCTTGCATTTTATGTCTATTAGATTCACTTTAACGACATACACAGCTTGCCTCTTTCTGAGCCCTTTTAATAAAATTGTAGCACCGGGGATCCGAAAATTCCAATTCCTTGAACTTTATTCTCGCCATGAAGTTCAAGGAAAGAGATGGTTCCATTGTGACAATGAATGTCAGCCTAATTCTTTTGGAGCCAATCCATTCCATCATATATTTCCAGGGGTAGGACTCTCAACTGGCACTCTATTACGTTCCCATCTAGGCTAAACTGAATGTCAGCCTAATTCTTTTGGAGCCGATCCATTCCATCATATATTCCCAAGGGTAGGACTCTGAACTGGCACTCTATTACGTTCCCATCTAGGCTAAACTGAATAAGGTCAGTCTCAAGGTGAGTGAAAAGAATCTTCCCACTGGCTAATTCCACTTGCATAGGTTTCCCTGATTTTTGATTTAGGACTAATTTACGCAGACATCCTGGAGAAATAAAAGAATGAGTACTACCTGAATCAATCAAAAGCTTGAATTGCTTACCCTGGTACTCTGCTGGAGTCTGGAGGACTGAGAATTAACGGTTATTCCCCTAATGCTCGTGAAAGATCCCTGCCCCATCCGCGCAACGGATTTGAGGGTGCTAGCAGTGGAAGTAGCACTTCTTGCACGGGGCAGGATCCCTCACTCGGGGCCTTGCCCACGGATATCCGGATAAGAGACTAATCCCTTGGTTCTTCAAAAATCGAACTCGGAAAAACTTCCCCCTACCGGAAAGCACAGGCGATTCCTCCAGGATATTTGTACTCTAACGTAGTCAGGGTCATTACTGACCAAACTGATCCGACCAAACCTGTGAGTCACTTGGTCAGATCAAGGAAGAAACTTGCACTTGGATCATAGAAACCAACCTTTTTCCCCCCATCGAGAGGCACAACCATTGATTCTTTTTCCATAGAACAATTACTATCCGGGATTTACTTCATCTATTGTACTATAACAAAATTGAGTCTCATTTTATGGATCCATCAGTCCAGCCTGTCCCATGGGTTAGCCAACAGCCCAACCACTGTAGTGATGGGATCCAATTAGTAATTTGGTTAGGTTTTGTCCCGAGTACTAGGGAAAAGAGTTCCCAGGTCTCCTAGTCAGATATTTATGCAAATTTAACGCCAGTCACACCACTTACACACCGAATATAAAATTACCTTTTTCACAGATTCAGCTATCTTTAAAACAATCATGATGAGATGTGATGTAAATTGAGATAGATGTGAATGAATGATATGTGATGTGATGTAAATGAATGAGGTGTGACGGGATGTGAATATGGGTAGATGCGAATGGATGAGATGTGATGAGGATAAATGAGGAAAGATGTGATGAGATGAAAAATGATATGATTGGATGAGAATAGGAATACATATGAATTGGATATGATTGGATGAGATGAAAAATGATATGATTGGATGAGAATAGGAATACATATGAATTGGATATGGATTAAGTAATGTGGACAG
Source organism: Cibotium barometz (assembly GCF_041138505.1). Lineage (NCBI taxonomy): Eukaryota > Viridiplantae > Streptophyta > Polypodiopsida > Cyatheales > Cibotiaceae > Cibotium > Cibotium barometz. The sequence goes on along the minus strand of NC_141071.1, from coordinate 40,195,524 downwards.
ATGTGGAACAATGTGAAAGACGATAGTTCATTATAGAAACTGTATTTATGACCTATTTTTAAATGATTGTTTTATGTCAATAATGCTGGGGAAGCATTTTGACCGTCTTGAGATTGAGGTCGTGAGACCTAACTAATAAAGTTGCAACAGCTGACGAAGAGTCAACGGAGGACGTCTCGCATAGCAAGGTCGGCCGAGGTCTTGACCAACCTCGGTTTGATTTAAATGGTGAGCTTTCGGTACGGTGGATGAGGGACCAACAAGGAAGCGGCCTATGAGTGAAGCGCTAGGTGACCTGTGATGAAGGATCCTTGAGGGTGCTGACCATACGGTCACCGAAGATACCCACACGTGCATCGTGGAAGATATTGGAACAAGGAGTAAGAGTTGTTTTCTGAAACCGGGCATGGATCTGGTTGATTGACCTTGCTGGTCCTCAACGGATGAGTCCATGGCTCTTTTATATGGATCTGTTGGTTGATCTTGCTGATCTTCAACGGAGATTCCATCTTGATTTTTATAAGTGAATATATTGTTGGGTACTATGAGCTAGGAACTATCAAAAAGGCCCCTGAGGGACAGGTGGTGAGCGTTCTGGTTGCCAATCATGCCATAGGTACACCGATGAAGGAATGATTGGAAATTAGAATTCAATCGGATATTTTGGAGGATTATGATCACATTCATTTCACATCTCATCTCATTCATTCTTATCCCGATTCACATGACATCACATCTCATCCATTCATATCTCATATCATTCATTTACATCCGATTCACATGACATCCCATCTTATTCATTCACATCCTAATTCACATCACATTACATCTCATCCATTCACTCACATCGACATCACATCCTGATTCACATCACATTACATCTCATCCATTCACTCACATCGACATCACATCCTTTCATATACAAATCCACATCCATTCTTTCACATACACATCCACATCCATTCTTCCACATACACATCTACATCCATTCTTCCACATACACATCCACATCCATTCTTTCACATACACATCCATATCCATTCTTCCACATACACATCCACATCCATTCTTTCACATACACATCCACATCCATTCTTTCACATCCACATCCATTCTTTCACATACACATCCACATCCATTCTTTTGAAAAGATGCAGGGGAGACGAGAGCTTGAGCTCTTGCAAGCACACACACACTCACAAAACCCCAAAAGAGAACACACAAGGTGAGAGGCTGAAAATATTCTTCTTCTTCACACAACACTCAACACACCATATACAAAGATAAGAGTACACACAATATGAAAGGTACTCAACCAAATATTCTTCTTCTTCACACAACACTCAATACACCATATACAAAGATAAGAGTACACACAATATGAAAGGTACTCAACCAAATACATACTAGGGTTCTCTATAGTGTGAACCCAACTGAATGAGCTGGTCCTATAACTATGCCAGAGTCTCTCGAATGGCTGTCACATAGCCTGTCATCCCACTGGCCGCATATCACCCATGATCTCACCAACCATGCCAGTGGTGTAAGTGTGGGGCCTATCACCCAGGCGGGTCATCAGTGTCCACCGCCTCACTAGATGAGCTCGATATCTTAACACTCCCCCTCGAGCTCAACTCCATCTCATGTACACCAAGCGAAACCCTGAATCTGTGGAGCTTCTCTGTACCCAATGCTTTGGTGAAGATGTCAGTGACCTAATCCTGTGTGCTGACATAAACAAGGTCAACGTCTCCTGCCAAAACCTTCTCTCTGACAAAATGATAGTGGACCTCTATATGCTTCGTGTGAGCAAGAAAAACTGGGTTCCTGGCCAACTGTATACTGCTAATGTTGTCACAGAAAATGACAACTTGTCTATCCACTCATAGACCCAAATTTGCAAGTAGCTTTCTCAACCAAGCTACCTCACATGCTGCCATAACAGCACCTCTCTACTCGGCCTTTGTACTCGATAGAGCAATCGTAGGCTGCTTCTTGCTGCTCCAAGTCACAATAGCACTCCCCAAAGAAAACATGAAGCCACTAGTAGATCTTCTATCTGAGATACTACCAGCCCAATCAACATCTGTGTATCCATGTACACATATCTCTGCAGTTTCATAAAATAGTCCACAATGCAAAGTAGACTTCACATACCTCAGTATGCATCTCAATGCATCCATATGCGGCTTCCAAGGAACCTGCATAAATTGACTCACCAACCCAACAGCATAGCTCAAATCTGGCCTGGTGATCGTCATGTAGATCAAGCTTCCTACTATGCGCCTATACATAGAAGGGTCCTCCAAAATCTCTCCTGAATTTGCACTCAACTTGCCATTCTGATCCAATGGTATTGAGATAGGCTTATAGCCTGTCATACCATACTTGGACAACATGTCCAAGCCATAATGTCTCTGCAGTAATCTAATACCATGTGGTGACCTAATCACCTCAATGCCCAAGAAATATCTGAGCTCCCCCAGATCCTTCATCTCAAACTTCTGTCTAAGCAAGATCTTTACATCAAAGATCTCTGCATCATGGTCCCTCGTAATGATCAAGTCATCTACATAGATGACAACAACAAGTACAACCCCTCTATCACACATCCCGATTCACATGCTATCACATTCATTCACATCCCTTATCATTCATTCACATTTATCTGATTTACCTCCCATCTCATCACATCTATTTACCTCCCATTCTCATCACACCTATTTACCTCTCATTCTCATCACTTCTATTCCCATCACATCCATTCTCTATTCATTCTCATCTATCTGATTCATATCACATATCATCACATCTATTTACCTCTCATTCTCATCACTTCTATTCTCATCACATCCATTATCTATTCATTCTCATCTATCTGATTCATATCACATATCATCACATCTATCCAGGATAACTTTTCTCTAAACGTAGTCAAAAGCCTCAACTAACTGAACTGATCTGACCGAACCTGTAAGTCCCATAGTCAGATCAAGGAAAAGATTGTACTTGGATCATAGAGACCAACGCTTTTTTCCTCATTGAGAGGCACAACCGTTGATTCTTTTCCATAGAATAATTTCTATCCAGGATTTACCTCGTCTATCGTACTATACAGAAATTGAGTCTCGTTTTACTGATCCATCAGTCCAGCCTAACCCCATCCAGTCCCATGGGTTAGCCAACCGCCAACCAGTCCCATGGGTTAGCCAACCGCCCAACCACTGTAGTGATGGGATCCAATTAGGAATTTGGTTAGGTTTTTCTTGAGTACCAGGGAAAAGAGTCTCGTTTTACTGATCCATCCAGTCCCATGGGTTAGCCAACCGCCCAAACATTGTAGTGATGGGATCCAATTAGGAATTTGGTTAGGTTTTTCTCGAGTACCAGGGAAAAGAGTTCCCAGGCCCCCTAGTTGGATATTCATGCAAACATAAAACTAGTCACACCACTTACACACCCAATATGCACTTGCCTTTTTCACAGATTCAACAATCTTTAAAACAATCATTTAATGAAACCATAGTGTTACTGATCATAATCCTCTAATTATCCAGTTGAATCCTAATTTCCAATTCATTCCTTCATCAGTGTACTTAGGGCATCATTGGCAAACCAGAACGCTCACCACCTGTTCACTCACACCTGTTCACTCAGGGGCCTTTTCAATAGTTCCTAGCTCTTAGTACCCAGCAATATAATCACATAAAAATATCCAGATGGAATCTCTGTTGAAGGTCAGCAAGATCAACTAACATATCCATATAAAAGAGCCATGGACTCATCCGTTGGAGGACCAGCAAGGTCAATCAACTAGATCCATGCCCGAATTCAGAAAACAACTCTTACTCCTTGTTCCAATATCTTCCCCGATGTACTTGTGGGTATCTTCGATGACCCAGAGCCCGAGCACTGTATGGTTGTCGGCACCCTCTAGGATCCTTCTTCGCAGGTCACCTAGCGCTTCATTCATAGGCCGCTTCCTTGGTCCCTCATCCACTGTACCGGAAGCTCACCATTTAAATCAAACCGAGGCTGGTCAAGACCTCAACCGACTTTGCTACGCGAGACGTCCTCCGATGACTCTCCGTCTCAGCAGTTGCAACTTTAACAGATAGGTCTCCACACGACCTCATTCACAAGATGGTCAAATTGCTTCCCCAACATTCTTGACATAAAATAGTCATTTAAAAACAGGTTTCACATACAAATACAGTTCCAACAATAATTCCATCTTTTCTCATTACTCCACATCCTTTCACATTAGTCCCCATCTTTTCTCATCTTCCCACAATTTTATTTTCTTCATCGATCTCTATCACATCACATCATTCCCACATCATATCACCTCCAACCACATCATTCCCACATCAAATCACATCCAATCGCATCATCCACGCATCAGTCCACATCATCCATACATCCATCCACATCATCCACATCAATTCATATCATCCACATCATCCACATCAATCCACATTAATTCACATCATCCATACATCCATCTACAGCAATCCACATTATCCACACATCAATCCACATCATTCATGCATCCATCTACACTAATCCACATCATCCACACATCAATCCATATCATCCACATCATCCATACATCCATCCACATCAATTCACATCATCCATACATCCATCTACATCAATCCTCATTATCCATACATCCATCCACATTAATCCACATCATCCATACATCTATCTACATCATCCACATCAATCCACATCAATTCACATCATCCATCCATCCATCTACACTAATCCACATTATCCACACATCAATCCACATCATTCATACATCCATCTACACTAATCCACATTATCCACACATCAATCCACATCATCCATACATCCATCCACATCAATCCACATCAATTCACATCATCCATACATCCATCTACACTAATCCATATTATCCACACATCAATCCACATCATCCATACATCCATCCACATTAATCCACATCATCCATACATCCATCTACATCAATCTACATTATCCACACATCAATCCACATTCATTTCATAAGTATTCCCATTCTCTTCTAATCACATCTTTTTCTATCTCATTACTTATTTACTCATTTATCCTCATCAGATCTCATCCACTTGCATCTACCCATATTTCTCATCACACTTCACATACATTAACATCTATCTAGTTTACATTGCATCTATTCACATTCATTTCACATCGCATCTCATTCATTCACATCCCTTATCATTCATTCACATCCTGATTCATATGCTATCACATTCATTCATATCATTCATTCACATCCCTTATCATTCATTCACATTCATTCATATCATTCATTCACATCTCTTATCATTCACATCCTGATTCACATGCTATTATATTCATTCACATCCCGATTCACATGCTATCACATTCATTCACATCCCTTATCATTCATATGCTATCACATTCATTCATATCATTCATTCACATCCTGATTCACATGCTATTATATTCATTCACATCCCGATTCACATGCTATCACATTCATTCACATCCCTTATCATTCATTCACATTTATCTTATTTGCCTCCCATCTCATCACATCTATCTACCTCTCATTCTCATCACTTCTATTCCCATCACATCCATTCTCTATTCATTCTCATGTATCTGATTCATATCACATATCATCACATCTATCTACCTCTCATTCTCATTACTTCTATTCTCATCACATCCATTCTCTATTCATTCTCATCTATCTGATTCATATCACATATCATCACATCTATCTACCTCTCTTTCTCATTACTTCTATTCTCATCACATCCATTCTATATTCATTCTCATCTACTGTCTGATTCATATCACATATCATCACATCTACTATCTGATTCATATCACATATCATCACATCTATCTACCTCTCATTCTCATTATTGATATAAAGAATCTTTACACATCTATTTATGCATAAGAACAACTTCAATGGAAAATAACACTTTTATAAAAATCCGTTTATGCATAAATTCAATTTTAAGGAGAATAACACTTTGGAAATAAAAATAAACCTTTTATGCATCTTTCTATGCATAAATTCAACTTTAATGAGAATAACTCTTTTGAAATAAAAATAAATTTCTTTATGCATCTTTCTATGCATAAAACCAAAATTGATGAGAATAACTCTTTTGAAATAAAAATAAATTTCTTTATGCATCTTTCTATGCATAAAATCAAAATTGATGAGAATAACTCTTTTGAAATAAAAATAAATTTCTTTATGCATCTTTCTGTGCATCAAACCAAAATTGATGAGAATAACTCTTTTGAAATAAAAATAAATTTCTTTATGTATCTTTCTATGCATAAAACCAAAATTGATGAGAATAACTCTTTTGAAATAAAAATAATTTCTTTATGTATCTTTCTATGCATAAAATCAAAATTGATGAGAATAACTCTTTTGAAATAAAAATAAATTTCTTTATGCATCTTTCTATGCATAAAACTTAATTCTAATGAAAATAACACTTTTGTAACAAAAATATTTCTAATATGCATTTTTCTATGCATAGAATAAAAATAACACTTTTAGAATACACAAGCGGTGGGGATTACTCTTTTTAAATAATAAAAGATAAAACTTATTTCACAAAATTTAAGAAAATTTTACCATAACCTCCTTTGTATGGCTGACCATTTTTCAAAATTTTCTACCCTTAAGTTACTTAAAAATTATCCCCAAATGGTTTAAAGCATTCTAAATTAATCAAATGGTTTAAAGCATTCTAAACTAATCAAATTCCACTTTAAAAGGAGAAATAATATGAAAAGTTTAATTCCAACAATTAGATTACTTATCTAGGATAAAGAAAGGCTGAATTTAAGAAGAAGAGACGGGAAAACTCCTTTCCAGCAAGGCATAGCATCATTTTACATTTTAAAACAAAACAAAAATCAGAAAACCATTAAAAGGAATAAGAAAAAGTAAGATTTCTAACTTACAAGAATTTTTGGGAACTTTCCTTTGGCTTGATGGTTTGAGGGATCTACTCTTGTTTGCAACAAGAGTGGCCACCAATTCTTTAGAAGAGGGAATGTTCTAAAACTAATGAATTATTAATAAATTCACAGTTTTTGGCTCTAGGGAGGAGTAGAGTAACAGTGCATAAAATACTATTAACCATTTACAAAGGGGGAGGCTTAATTTATAGGAAAAAGTGAGCCTCTAACCAAGCAAACTGATTCTAAAATTTTCCAGATCATTAGTTTGGTCAATTTTTGACCATTTTTAGGTCAGTTTAGCTTACTTTTTGGATCTAGTTGAAGCAGGAGAGAGGAGAGATGAAAATATCTCATTATTTGTGAGTTTAAAACTCACCCACACATGTGAAATAGGCGTCTCCTTCATGAGGGAAATTCCCCCACACCGAGATGTCAAAAATGCATCATTTCTCTAAATATCTCTTCTTTTTTAACTAATATCCTTGTCCTTAGTCAACTCTTTATCTTATGTGAGTACTTACTCATTTTTGGGGGGATTTTCTTTATTTCTTCAATTTATCTCCTCCCTACATTTGGATGAATCTGATTGGCCCCTTAGAATCTTAATTTAAATTTTTTTGAAAATCTGGACTAATTGATTTCTAATGCACCTTCTAAAAATCTTTTTGAACTTCTGTTTCGGGGGAATTTATTTTAATAAGAAGAGATATTTCTCCATCTAAAAATTGAATAATCTCTCTCTAGGCCAAAACAGGGTAAAACAAGATCTTTCTTTTATTTCAGAGAGGGGAATAATTATAAGATCAGAAGGGGAGGTTCTTACACTGCACACCTCAAAATTCGAAGGGAGGAATCTTACACATCCAAAGACTTTCAAATGAGACAAATCAGGTTTTATGCTAGTAAACCTCTCCTCTGGAGTTACATCATGTATGGCTGCAGTTGGAGTCCTGTTCATGATGTAAACTACTCTAGAAACAGCCTCATCCCAATAGCTATGCGGCATATTCTTCTCTCCCATCAATGCTCGCGTGATCTCAGCAATGTGCTAGTTTTTTCGCTCACAGCAACTCCATTTTGCTGCTGCAAAGTGTATCTGCATGTAAACTGTCTCCGAATACCATTCTTCTTCAAAAATTCAGAGAACTCATTGGAGAAGTACTCTCCCACTCTATCTGACCTTAGGCACTTTACATATTTTCCTGTTTGCTTTTCAACCATAACTCTGAAATTCTAAAAATGAGTGAACACCTCACCCTTCTCCTTCTTGAAGTATACCCAGACTTTCCTTGTGTGGTCATCAATAAATGTCACATAATACCTGCAGCCTCCCATAGACATGGTCTTCGTAGGACCCCATACATCTGAATGCACAACAACTAGTGTATTTCTGCTCACATTTTTGTCACGTGAAAATACATGCTTTGTTTGCTTTCCAAATTAGCATGCTTCACATATTTTCTGCATACCTTCAACTTTAAACTTTGGCAGCCCTGTCACAATTCCTTTAGTCTGCATAGACTTCATTCTCTGCACATTCACATGTCCAATTCTTTTATGCCAAATGTCTGTGTCTGCAACAATTCCTGAACCATTTGCAAACATCGCAGCACTCACTTCAGGCATGTTTACATTCAATGTAAACATTCTGCCCACTCTGTTGCCTTTTGTAACAACCAACCTGCACTTATCTTTAAAGTCTTCAACATATTAACCATCGGGGTTAAACCGAACCTGCAAACCCTGCTCAATCATCTGCCCAACTGAAACTAGATTCTTTGTTATGTCGGAACATGAAGTACATCTGCAAGGTACTTCACTTTGCCATCCTACATAGACAATGGCACATCTCCAACATGGGTAATTGGATGAGTAGTGTCATCCTGTGTTTCCACAAAACCTGGTCTTTCAATGTTTTTCATCTCCTTGAACCACTCCCCATGACTTTTCATGTGGTTCAAAGAACCTGAATCAACGTACCATACATTATTTTTATGTGCTGCTTCAACATTTTTAAACATGGCATTAACGACATGCTGCATAACAAAAAACCTTTCATTATCCTCATTGTTTCTGCTCGAGGATGCATAGTTGTTTTGCTGCAATTTTCCATTTTGCATGTCAGCCTGCTTCTTATGTCAATCTGCCTCTGCACATGTCCAGGCTTACCATAATAAAAGCATCCACGTGTATCATTATACTTCTTTTTTCAATTTCCACGACCTCTTTGACTCCCATTGCCTATGTTGTGAATTCTGGGACTGTTGTTGTTGCTGTTTTGCTAGCCATAATTCTGGTTACCTATTCGGCCATCTCCTTGACCGCATCCATGACCTCCTCTACCTTGTTCTCTTCCTGAACTTGTGTAGAAGGCCTGTTGCTCTGAACTATTTTTGTTTTGTGAAGACTGTTGGTCTTCACCCAAGCTCTTCTCTTCTATAATCAACATAGACACCAAATCTGTGAAATTGGGACTGTTTTCCCGAGTCTAAATAGACGTCTTGAACGCCTTGTATTATGACCCGAGACCACATAGACAAACCTCCACCTTATCATCATCATCTACTAAAACGCCAATAGATACAAGGGATTCCACAATACCCTTGATCTTCAATGCATAGTCATTCACAAACATACTCTTTTTCTCCACAGTAGTATGAAGTTCATTCTTCAACTGTATCTTTCGTGCCTTGGTATTTGTTTCATAGAGTTTTACCAAGGTGTCCCATGCCTCCTTGGGGGACTTGGCATCCTGTATGTGCCCAATCATGGTGTCTTGTATACTGATAGAGAGCCAATACATAAATTTTCTGGCTCCTTGGTTTCCAATCCTTGAACTCTTTCACATCTGCAGCAGTCGGATTGATCTCCGGTGCCTCTTCGTGCTCACCTTCTATGTAGTCCCAGTAACCCTTTCCCATCAGGAAATTTGTCAACCTAAACCTCCAAGCATGGAAGTTGTTCTTATCAAGCTTCTCAGCAACAATCTTGTTTATGCCATCATTTGACATCTTGCCAAACACACAAATTTACCAGAAACAGCACTCTGGTTGGTCCTGCGCATAAACTGCTGTATTTTCTGTAGCGGTACTGTATTACACTCAAATGTCACAACCAGTGACATTTGAGTGGTACTATATTACACTCAAATGTCACAACCAGTGACATTTGAGTGGTACTGTATTACACTCAAATGTCACAACCAGTGACCTCAATGTGCATACATACGCCCAATGGCAACTGTTGACCTCCTTGCAGCACACACAATGTCTGCACAACCAATCTGTCTTCCTGCAGTTCTTAAAACAAAGTTCTGCAGAGAATCGATGACTTACCCGCCGCCGCAGTGCTCGAAATCGCCTGCTTTCCAAAAAACGGAGATCCTAACGCACCCGAAACGCGTTTTTGGCCCGATAGTTGCCCTATAGCTTTACTCCCACGAAGAAAGCTCCTCAATCAGAGATCGTTTGTTGCCGGTGCCTCCCGTAGAGCTCTCGACAAGGGTGTAGTCGCCAACACAAATAGGGAAGAGTAAATGAAGCTCTTACCCTCGTACCACTTCCTGTGCTTCTCTTGCTTGTAGCTTAGCCCTTAGCATGAACCAGGCTCGAATACCATGAAAAGATGCCGGGGAGAAGAGAGCTTGAGCTCTTGCAAGCACACACACACTCACAAAACCCTAAAAGAGAACACACAAAAGGTGAGAGGCTGAAAATCTTCTTCTTCTTCACACAACACTCAACACACCATATACAAAGATAAGAGTACACATAATATGAAGGATACTCAACCAAATATATACTAGGGTTCTCTATAGTGTGAACACAACTAAATGAGCTGGCGCTATGACTATGCCAGCAGTCTCTAGAATGGCTGACACACAGCCTGTTGTCATCCCATTGGCCACATATCACCCATGATCTCACTAACCATGCCACTGGTGTAAGTGTGGGGCCTATCCCCCAGGTGGGTCATCAGTGTCCACCGCCTCACTAGATGAGCTCGATATCTCAACATCTTTCACATACACATCCACATCCATTCTTCCACATCCATATCCATTCTTCCACATACACATCCACATCCATTCTTTCACATACACATCCACATCCATTCTTTCACATGCTATTCCCATTTAGTAGCTTTTTCTAGTTTGATTCCGATAATGGGACTTTTTCTAAATTTCTACCAATTGCTTGGCCTAATTAAAGGTTCCTTTTCTCGAACGACTATTTCTATATTCCTTCTCAATTCCTCAATTGAATTATATTCAATATTCCTCTTTTGAATAAAAGAATTCATGGGATTTACAGAAATCAATTCTACCCATATTTTCACTTTTGATAAATAATCATTAATTGAATTATACTAAAAATTACTCTTCCATTTAATTTTTTGGATCTCAAATACCATGGGAATTCCTCTTTTTTGCATTTAATTATTTGCATTCTAATGTCATGGGAATTTCTCTTTTATCATCAATATTTCTCATAATAAAATACCCATTAATTCAATATGCTAGGAGTTTCTCTTTTCCCATGTAAATGATGGAATTCTAAATGTCATAGGAATTCCTCTTTTACCATTTAAATATTTCTCATAGATAAAATAAATTTATCTAAAATTAATTTTTTAAATTTTAACTAAAATCCTTCTTTGATTTTTAAATAAAATATAAACTATTTTAGCATCCCAATTTTTCTCTTACTTCATTGGAATACATGGATTTCCATTGTCATGGGGATTACTCTTTTAACATAAAAATGAATTACTAGAAATTTCTCTTTTTTCTAATTAACTACTTATGTATAAACATAAAAATCAAGTTTTCCATGAAGAATCATTCAATTAATCTAGGATGATTAATCCTAGAATATGGTAGGAAGTCCTCTTTTCATATTATGAATGAAAATGATTTATGTGTTAATTTTTTAGAAATTTTGCCATAGCTTCGCTGCTATTACTAATAACTCTCAATAATTTTTAAAACATAAAGTTTAGTAATATCATATGATAGAATAACCATTAATTGGATCAATATCCAATTATGGACTTGATTCCTAATTTTTCCATGAATTAAATAGCATAAAAGCATTAAAAAGCCACTTATTTGGCCTCAATTTGACAAGCATAGAAATTACTTTTAGATCAGAGAATTGCTTCATGAGAAGCTTCATTTGAATATAGAATAGGTCATAGGAATGACCATTCTTAGGGGGAGAGAGAGAGACATGCTTTTAAAAAAAACATTTAATTTAAGCATAAATGAAAATTTACGTGTTTTATCACTACACATAAATGGAAATTTATGTGTTTTATCACTACAATTCATTAAAGAACTTCAATTGTATTAAAAATCCATTCAATTGAAGGCTTCTCAAGCTTGAGAGGGGTTGAGAAGAGAGAACATTTGGAGATTAAAAAAAAGAAAGACCATAAACCACACTTTAGCTCCTAGATTGCTTGATTCTTTAATCAATGTAGAGGCCCCCAACCAATCAATTGGTTTGGTATGTTGATGAAGACTCCAAGGAAGATTGAAGAGAGAGAGAGAAACTCCAATCTCTCCAATTTGTAGAGGATTTTTAGAGGATAATAGAAAATATCATTATTTCAGTATAATACTGGCATGGTATAGTTCTCATATTTTTTTACAAAGGGCTAAGGATCTATTTATAGGTGAGGGAGGCCTCTAACCAAGTCCAACTAGTTTCTAGAATTTTCTAGGTTCAATTTGGCTGAATTTGGACAAGATTTGGACCTAGTTTGTTGGCTCCCTTTTGATTTGGTTTGATCCAGGAGAGAGGATAGATAAAATATCACAATATTTTTTAGTTTAAAACTCCACTGCCTCCTTGAAGAGCCCCCATCTCCTTACCAAGGTGTCGAAATTAAATCATTATACCCAAAATATCTCATTTTTTTAGTAATACTCATAGTTTTTTACTAATAAACCTTGTACTCAATCAACTTTTCATCTTAAGTGGGCATTTACTCATTTTTGGGTATTTTTCTTTTATAAATCAAATTTATCTCCTCCCCACACTTGGATTGATCCTATTGGCCCATAGGAACCTTAATTAGACCATAATCCAAATTTTTTTGAAAATCTAGACCTAGGCTAAGGTCCTTTATACTTACTTTTAATTAATTCCAAATGCACATTGGAAAGCTCTTTTTGAATTTTTGTTTCAGGGGAAACCATTTTAGACACTAGGAGGATTTTTATATCCAAAAATATCTCAATTTTGGATTACCTCTCTCTAGACATTTTCTCTCTCTAGGTCAAAAGAGGGTAAAACAGAATCTTTCTTTTATTTCAAAGAGAGGAATTATTACAAGATCAGAAGGAAGGTTCTTAGAGGAATTATTACAAGATCAGAAGGAAGGTTCTTACACCTCAAAAGTTGGAGGGAGGAATCTTACATCCTACCCCACTTAAAAAACGTGATATGTCCTCATCTCGTAGATGGAGTATGATCTCTTTCATCTTCTTCTTCTTCTTCAATCACTTCCAGCATTACTGCCTTGGAAGTGGATGGCCGATTTGGGAATATCTCTCTTTGACTTCCCCTATTCTGAGGCGGAGGTCTTGCATTACTTTGGATTAAAACTGCGGGGGTTGGTTAGAGGGTCTACCTCTGGGATTTCTCTGATTTTGGCAAAAAGAAACCTGATTACTCTAGAAGGAAGGAGCTAGAGTCTAGAATCTTGATCCCTGATTTTTCCACCTTGAAAACCTTGTTCCAAAAGGATTTGGGCAATCCATACTGCGATGTCCAAATCCTTGACAATTATAGCATTTCACTCCCTTGTCCAAGGGTGGAACTTCTGAAGTTGAATTCCAAGGAATTGAGTTCCAAGAAAAGGAAATTTCTTCCATTCTGGAACTTCTGAAGCTGAATTCCAAGGGATTGAGTTCCGGAAAAAGGAAATTTCTTCCATTTTGGAACTTCCCATCTCCTGGACTTGACCCTTATATCTCTTAGACAGTGGTGGAAGGTTGGAATAACCTTCTAGAGCTAAAAACCTTTTGAAAGGTGACTGTGCTGGCTTCGGCGGGACCTTGACATCAAAGGCCTTGGCAAAATCCTTCGCCATCCGCACTGCTTTGGCCATGGAAACTGGCTTGGCATTCTTCACTAGGATATTCAAAGGTTCGTTCAGTCCCAAATGAAGCTGGCCACCATCAATTGTTCTTCATCCAGCGGTGGCGAGTATTTAAGGAGGAGAGCGAACGCTTGGTGCTATACTTAAATAGTTTTGCTCCCTTGGGTTAACTCTAAGAATTCGTTCATCTTTATTTCCAAAAAGCCGGGAGGACAGAATCTCTTCCTTAGGTAAATTTTGAGATCATTCCATGTCTGAGTGTTTCGATCCACACGGTTTATCTCGCAGTGGTTTCTCCATGCTACTCTGGCTGTTTCTACTATCTTCAACCTTGCAAGAGCCATTTTGCTCTTCTCATTGTACCCGGTGACATCGAAGTACTCTTCCATTGCTTCGATCCACTTCTCCACAGTCTCGCCCAAGTTTTTCCCTTCACCCTTGAAAGGTCTAGACTGCGATCTATGAAGAGTTTTACGAACATCCAAGTCCAGCTCTTCCTCATCGAGTTGGGGGTTATCATTCCTACCATGACAACCTCGATCCATGATCCTATCAATACAAAAATTCTTGTTAAGTCCTTTTATTTACAATTCAAATCTGACTTTAGATCCAACTGATTCTAGGGTTCTTTAGATTGGTCAACTCTCCACAGAATTATGGGATAAAGATCCCATATATAGAACTCATTATCAGATAACAATTCATTCAGAACATATTCATACTCTCAACACAATAATGGTTCATCAGATCAAAAATTCCATTTGAACATTCCTCCATGGAAGTTTTAGCTATGCAGGTTTTTAATTTGTCATCCCTTAACTGAATCCACTAGGTCAAGTGTTAACAGTAGCAATCTGTCCAGTACAATCCACTAATCTTGTAGTGATTTGCTTAAGTCATTATCATCATTCCAATTACGAACATCATCACAGGGACTCGTCCCATTCATCCTCGTTGTGACTTTGTTCAACTGATCGCTTTTCAACCAAAATTCAAGAATCATCTTTTTTTTCTTTTTTTTCAATCAGAATCCAAATCAACTCATCAATTCTCAACCAAAATCTTAAAATCATATCAACCACATTCGAATTCATCATTCTGGATAGCATTTTTACTTATAATTTCAAGGTCTTAGATTTACTTGTATATACTGCCAGTAATAAAGAGCTACAGTTATACCCTCGGTATATACAGGTAGTCACGGTCCTTGGAATTATAAGGTAAATACCATCATGAGACTAGGCCTCAAGCAAGTCAGAGATTTCCATACAATTGTAGTACTTCATCTGAAGACCCACTATCAATTTTATGAATCTTCATTCTGAATATCAATTTGTATGAATTTTATCACACAATTACAGCCTTTTACTGTTACTTCATAAATTTTTACATTTTTGGCTTTTCAGTTGATCCACTTTAGTCGATTTGCTCTAATACCAGCTGAAAGATCCCTGCCCCCTCCATGCAACGGATTCGGGGGTGCTAGTAGCAGAAGTAGCACTTCTTGTGTGGGGCAGGATCCCTCACTTGAGGCCTTGCCCACCACGGATATCCGGACAAGAGACTAATCCCTTGGTTCTTCAAAAACCGAACCAGGAAAAACTTCCCCCTATCGGAAAGCACGGGCGATTCCTCTAGGATATTTGTACTCTAACGTAGTCAGGGTCATTACTGACCAAACTGATCCGACCAAACCTGTGAGTCACTTGGTCAGATCAAGGAAGAAACTTGCACTTGGATCATAGAAACCAACGCTTTTTTCCCCATCGAGAGGCACAGCCGTTGATTCTTTTTCCATAGAAAATTTACTATCTGGGATTTACTTCATCTATCGTGCTATAACAAAATTGAGTCTCATTTTACAGATCCATCAGTCTAGCCTATCCATCCAGTCCCATGGTTTAGAACCACTGTAGTGATGGGATCCAATTAGGAATTTGGTTAGGTTTTGTCCCGGGTACCAGGGAAAAGAGTTCTAAGGCTCCCTAGCCGGATATTCATGCAAATTTAACCCCAGTCACACCACTTAACACCCAATATGAAATTGCCTTTTTCACAGATTCAGCTATCTTTAAAACAATCATTTAATGAAACCATAGTGTCACTGATCATAATCCTCCCCAAAATATGTGGTTGAATCCTAATTTCCAATCATTCCTTCATCGGTGTACCTATGGCATCATTGGCAACCAGATGCTCACCACCTATCCCTCAGGGACCTTTTCGATAGTTCCTAGCTCATAGTACCCGACAATATATTCATTTATAAAAATCAAGATGGAATCTCCATTGAAGATCAGCAAGATCAACCAGCAGATCCATATAAAAGAGCCGTGGACTTATCCATTGAGGACCAGCAAGGTCAATCAACCAAATCCATGCCCGGTTTCAGAAAACAACTCTTACTCCTTGTTCCAATATCTTCCACGATGCACGTGTGTCTTCGACGACCCAGAGAGCAGCCCGAGCACCATATGGTCAGCACCCTCTAGGATCCTTCGCAGGTCACCTAGCGCTTCACTCATAGGCCGCTTCCTTGGTCCCTCATCCACCGTATCGGAAGCTCACCATTTAAATCAAACCGAGGCTGGTCAAGACCTCGGTCGACCTTGCTACGTGAGACGTCCTCCGTTGACTCTCCATCAGCTCTTGCAACTTTATCAGTTAGGTCTCACGACCTCATTCTCAAGATGGTCAAAATGCTTCCCTAGCATTATTTGACATAAAATAGTCATTTAAAAATAGGTCATAAATACAGTTTCTATAATGAACTCTCGTCTTTCACATTGTTCCACATCTGTCCACATTACTCTCGTCTTTCACATTGTTCCACATCTGTCCACATTACGTAATCCATATACAATTCATATGTATTCCTATTCTCATCCGATCACATCATTTTTCATCTCATCACATCTTTCCTCATTTATCCTCATCATATCTCATCCACTCGCATCTACCCATATTCACATCCCATCACACCTCATTCATTTACATCACATATCATTCATTTGCATCTATCTCAATTTACATCACATATCATTCATTCACATCTATCTCAATTTACATCACATCTCATCTCATTCATTCTTATCCCGATTCACATCACATCACATCTAATCCATTCACATCTCATATCATTCATTTACATCCGATTCACATGACATCACATCTCATTCATTCACATCCTGATTCACATCACATTACATCTCATCCATTCACTCACATCGACATCACATCCTTTCACATACACATCCACATCCATTCTTCCACATACAAAGGAGATGGATTGAAATTCTACAAGAATATGACTTCGACATCAAATTTCACCCTGGGAAAGATAATGTGGTAGCAGATGCACTTAGCCTCTTCCACATACACATCCACATCCATTCTTTCACATACACATCCACATCCATTCTTCCACATACACATCCACATCCATTCTTTCACATGCTATTCCCATTTAGTAGCTTTTTCTAGTTTGATTCTGATAATGGGACTTTTTCTAAATTTCTACCAATTGCTTGGCCTAATTAAAGGTTACTTTTCTCAAATGACTATTTCTATATTCCTTCTCAATTCCTCAATTGAATTATATTCAATATTCCTCTTTTGAATAAAAGAATTCATGGGATTTACATAAATCAATTCTACCCATATTTTCACTTTTGATAAATAATCATAAATTGAATTATACTAAAAATTCCTCTTCTTTCCATTAAATTTCTTGGATCTCAAATACCATGGGAATTCCTCTTTTTTGCATTTAATTATTTGCATTCCAATGTCATGGAAATTTCTCTTTTATTATCAATATTTCTCATAATAAAATACCCATTAATTCAATATGCTAGGAATTTCTCTTTTTCCATCTAAATGATGGAATTCCAAGTGTCATAGGAATTCCTCTTTTACCATTTAAATATTTCTCATAGATAAAATAAATTTATCTAAAATTCATCTTTGAATTTAAATAAAATACCTATTAATTTCAATATGCTAGGAATTTCTCTTTTCCCATCTAAATGATGGAATCCCAAATGTCATAGGAATTCCTCTTTTACCATTTAAATATTTCTCATAGATGAATACATGATGGAACAGGTTACCTGAGATCTTTACATGCTTGTTGTTATTGTCTCGGTGTGGCTAGAACAAGAATGGGCTCTATGTGTCATACATGGTCGAAATGGGCTCTATGTGTTCCATTGTTATGACAATGGTAATTCCAAAGTCTAGGAGAGCTAGATTGTCAGTGGACACGTAAAGAGATTGGACTTACGAAGTACAGTTGCTAAGTATCTAATGAAGGTGTCCATTAGATGAGGTTCAGTGGGGTCAGCATACCCAGGCTAGGGGACACAAGGGTGGTGGGCACTAAGGTAGTGGTCATAGATGTTAAGAGGCAACTGACTAAGTATGGCCAAGTAACCCATAATAGTAAAAGGTGTCCAAGGATAGCCTGTGTGAGTATTTAGTTGGCATGGTTGGGTGGAGTAACACACATCTCTCAATCCTCATGTTCCTCCTGCACTTCTGGTGATCTTACACCCATGCATGAGATGAGAATGGGCTCTAAGTGATCTATATGCTTTGTCTTCTCACAATAGGCTCTACATGGTGGTCTATACACTTTCTAATATCTTTACATGCTTGGTATTACCTCTGTGTGCTCTATATGGTCTATGTGACCTACATATGGTTAGAATGGTCTCTATGTGATCTCTGTATGACTGGTCTTCTCATTGTTGAGATTCAAGCTCAATGTGAGCTTGTGCCAGTTGCACTATGTGCTGGCATGTTAGGTAGGAACGTGTGAGACATAAATGACCTCGTCCACCAGTTGGTCATAGTGTGTGGACATTAGCTAGGGTTAGCAATGTGTGGACACAACACATGTAGTGTGTTGTAGATTATGGATTATGGCTTTATGCATTGTGTGAGAAGGGAGATGGCTTCCCTCTATGGTTAGGGTTTGATTAATACATTAGGGTTTGCTCTTGTGTGTGTGTGTGTCTCCTCTCCCTCTACCTATTTTTCATCATGGTATCAGAGCCTGGTGCTCTCTATTAGGGTTTATGAGTGAGTGAGAGAAGAGGGAGAAGAAGCTGTGAAGCTTGCCATTGGAGTTGTGAAGCTTAGAGCACACCAATTTTCATCAAATCTAAGAGCTTGGCCTATCGGGTAAGGACTACTAAAACATCCTTGAGCGGATTGCAGGTGCAAAAACACAAACAACAACAGATTTGAGTTGCCCAAAGCAAAGGAAAAATTTCTGTTTTGCAAGCTCTCCATTGAAGCTTGAGTGTGGTGAATGTATAAGGCAAATAGTTGCAAATCTGACAAAGAATCATGTATTTGGAAAATGGGAATGTATTGGCAACTCATGTGTAAGCCCTACATTGAATTTGGAGCAAAGTTGATGCATATTAGTGAATGGAAACTCACTGGTTTGAAGGTTGCATTTGAGCAAATATGTCAAACAACCCAGTAGTACAGATTGTGGGTGAGAAGTTGGATAGAAAGAACTTCCAGGCATGGAAGTATAGGATTAAAAGCTTTCTGAAGGGAAAAGGATTTTGGAACCTTGTTACAGGTGCGGAGCCAGAGCCAGCAAAACTACCCCGACAACCTACACACAACAACAGGTTGTTGCTCATAAGCAATGGTCAGAGAGAGCATACAAAGTTTTGAATTACCTGTCTATATGTATCTCGGATGCTATACTCATACATATACATGATGCTGAGAATCCCAAGGATGCATGGGATACGTTGGTAAAGCTGTTTGATATAGATACTAGCGCTCGTAAGTCTCAATTGAGACAACAAGTTCATAATGTGAAGCGGAAAGGAAGGAGCATCCATGATTATGTACAAGAGATAAAGAAGTATACAGATGCATTGGCAACTATCAATGCCCCCATGCCTGATGATGATTTGGTAGACATTACCTTGCGTGGTATTTGCAAGGAGAACAAGGCTTTTGATACATCTATTTCTGTTCGGAGTACAGGTTTACCAGATTTTGATGAGTTGGTTTCACTCTTGCTTTGTGAGAGGAAATCAAACTCAGTGACTCTTTTCATGATGCATCTACTAGCCACCATGATGATAATGGCAGAAATCAGGCTTTCTATTCACAAAGGGGATTTAGAGGTAGGGGGAGATTTGCATCACGTGGTCGTGGTAATGGTCGTGGATGGCAGGATAGGTCACCACAACAGAGGTGGTGCTAGAGGTGGTCGTGGATATACACCTCAGAGAGGCAGAGGTAATCCTCGTAGAAGAGGACGTTGGCAAGGCCAACAAACATCTATGCAAAATGTGGACTGCCATTACTATGGAAAATTTGGTCATATGGCACGTGATTGTTTCCACAAACAAAATGATTTGAGAGGGGGTAGAGCACAACATGGTGGACATTATGCACAACATGGTGGAAATTATGCAAATGGTGAAAATTTTGCATCAAGCAGTAATGATGACAGCGCAAATCACTTGTTTGCCATGAAACATGTCGTGGGATCTATGATGACAAATGGTGACAGTGAGATGACACTTGGTATATGGACTCTGGAGCATCAAACCATATGACTTGCGGCAAATGGTTTGAACATATGAAGCCTATGGATGTGAAAGGCTATGTGGGATAGGAGATGATACCCAACATGCTATCACACATGTTAGAAGTGTACCATTGGTTATGCACAATGGTGAAGCAAAGTCTATAGTAGATGTCTTGTATGTGCCTTCTATTACAAAAAGTTTGGCCTCAGTTGGTTGAATGGTGTAACAGGGTTTACAGGTTTGTTTCAACGAGCATGGTTGCTTCGTTGAGGATTTCAAAAATGGATGTAGAGTCATTGCCAAAGGCAAGAAAGAAGGCAGGTTATTTAAGTTGGATCCTGGGATTCCTGAATTGAAATCAGCCACGTTCTCTAAAAGCCGAAATGTGGTACATGACATTGACATGTGGCATAAAAGGATTAGACATGTGAACATACAAAGGTTAAAGAGAAGAACATGCAGGCAAGAGGCATTGTTAGTGGCCTGCCTAGATTCAAGTATGATGGGAATATGCTTGTCTGTGATGCTTGCAAGTTTGGAAAGCAAGCAAGGTTGCCATTTCCTAAAGAAGGCAACATGAGTAGCAGGCCACTTGAGATAGTTCATAGTGATGTATGGGGTCCTGCACAAAACCCATCCATTAAAGGCAGCTTGTATTATGTGACATTCATTGATGATTTCAGCAGAATGACTTGGATTTACTTTCTCATCAGAGAGAAAAGTGAAGTGTTGGGAAAGCTTATGGACTTCAAAACTTTTGCAGAGAAGCAATATGACTCTTGGATAAAATGTTTGAGGACAGATGGAGGTGGTGAATACACCTCACATGCTTTTGAGAATTTCTTGAGAAAGCATGGCATAAGAAGGTAGCTAACTTGCAGGTACACACGTCATCAAAATGGTGTTGCTGAGAGGAAAAATAGAGTCATTTGTGATGTGGCCAAGGCGATGCTCAATGAAAAGAGCATGCCAGACTATTATTGGGCAGAAGCATGTGCCACAGTGGTGTATGTACTTAATAAGACACCCACAGCAGCCGTACATAGAAGTACGTCAGAGATGCGTCTAAAAGGTTTTAGGCTAGACATTGGACACCTCAAAGTGTTTGGTTGCATAGCTTATGTGCATGTGCTAGACGAGAGAAGGAAGAAGTTGGATCCTAAGGTAGAAAAGTGCATTTTTGTTGGGTATGCACAGGATCGCAAGCATATAAATGTTACAATCCACAAACTAGGCAAGTGGTTATCTCACGAGATGTGGTGTTTGATGAACTTGCTAGTTGGTACAAGGCAAAGAATAAGGGTGTCCTTGATTCCGTTGATGTTGATGTGCATGTGAAATTGCCACAAGCAAGTTCTATTTCTATGTTTGGGCCAGCAGAATCTAAGAGTAGCACTATACGTCCATGGTAAGGATGCTTGAGACATGAGAGTGTGAGCACTGGGAGTAGTGCTATGGATAAAGGGAAAAAGAAGGTTGAAGGAACATTACAGGTTATGAATTGTCAAGTTCAGAAAGTTTGGATGAGGAACTTGGCATACCAATTTTACGCACACCAGGTGCAAGGCAGGATAGATATGTGTTCAGAGGGATCCGCATGCATTGCGGAGATCCCAAAGGGTCAGGTTTCCAGTGAGACAGGTTGACATATCGTGACTTTGCTATGCATTATGCATATATGACCTCTTTGGTGAAGCATGTGGAACCTACATGCTATACAGAAGCTATTGGGAAGCATGTATGGGAAAAGGCAATGGATGTTGAGATGGATGCATTGGTTCATAATGAAACTTGGGATTTGGTTGCCTTACCAAATAAGGCAAAAATGTCATTGGTTGCAAATGGGTTTATAAGGTGAAATGCAAATCAGATGGTTCCATTGAGCACCATAAAGCGCGGTTGGTAGCTAAGGGTTATACACAAACCCAAGGCTTGGACTATCATGAAACACTTGGTCCAGTTGCAAAGATGGAAACAGTGAGAGAAGTCATTGCTATGGCAGTAAATGGTTGGGAAATGCATCAAATGGATGTGAAAAATGCATTTCTAAATGGTGATTTACAAGAGGAAATTTATATGGCACAGCCAAAAGGATATGTACATCCGAGGTAGCCCACTCATGTATGTAGATTAAAGAAAGAATTATATGGTTTGAAGCAAGCACCTCGTGCTTGGAGTGATAAGATAAGCCGATATCTTATCTCCCTTGGATTTCGGGTTTCTTCAGCAGATTCTTCACTCTATGTGAAGAAAATAGATCATGGGATTGTCTTACTTGTCATCTATGTGGATGACTTGATTGTCACAAGAGATCATGCTAGATGTTATGCATGTAAAGAAGGCATTGAGTGGGCAGTTTGATATGAAAGACTTGGGTGAATTGAGATATTTTCTTGGGATTGAAGTGATCAAAGGCCATGCAGGGACATGGTTAGTGCAACACCAATATGCATTGGATATGTTGGCAAAATTGTTGAAAATACAAGTGAATAGGGTGTGTGCGGGAACAAGCCCTTGGTTAGACGCTATAAAAGAGGAGATGTAATTATGAAAGAACTTGTGAAAAGGTGAGAAGAATCTACTGGGAGAGAATAAAGGGTAGCATGAGAGAATTTAGGAGTGTGGAGTTATTCTGGGAGATATTCAGGGAAAAGAGAAGAGGTGGAGAGAATCAGGCAAGAGGTGGAGATATTCTGGGAGTGAATCATGGAGAAATCAATGGGATTTGATGCTTGATGTAAACTCTATAAATTGAGGCATAGCCCTAATGAGAATTTGTTGGTTTTTGAGTATCCATGCCTACATTAATCTATTTGCTAATTACCCACTAATTACATCTTAATCATTTACTAATCACTTTGTTAATGATGTTGATTCTAGTGTATGATCCACCATAGCTCATCATTATGCTCAAATCTCAACATGGTATCAGAGCCATGCCTAGAATCAATTAGGTTTATGAGCCCATTAGTTAATTAATTAGGATTAGTAGATAATTAGCAAAAAATCAAATTTTTAGTGAGTTTTTCACTTTCCCCTTCACCCCCAGCCAGTGGAGGATCTCTAGCACCTTGCACACATAAAATTAGGGCACAAGCTTCTAACACAAGCTAGCCAACATCCTTGGCTACAAGCTCAGCAAGACGGCGTAGCAAACCGCCAACGGAGGAAGCAAAAATCAACGATTTGGCCGACGCATTTTTTCTGAAGAGAATTGAAGATTTCTCCTTGCTCAAATTAAATCCTTCTAATTCCTCTTAGCCCAAGGGGTAATCAAGCATGCTCTACAAGCTGGTGAAGACAGAATTGAGTTTCATCAAGTCTACAGTGAGATCCAAGCTCTTCATCAAATCTGCAGCAGCAGTAGGTGACTGGTAAAAGAGAGATTAAGCTTTCAATATTTCGTCAAATCTTGTGTTTCTTGGCTTAATCCTCTACTAGACTCATTGCTATTGATGCCTTTGAAAGCATTTGAGCTCATTTGAAAGCTTAATCTCTGTTTTACCAAAGTCACCTCTGCAGATTTGATGAAGAGCTTGGATCTCACTGTAGACTTGATGAAACTCAATTCTGTCTTCACCAGCTTGTAGAGCATGCTTGATTACCCCTTGGGCTAAGAGGAATTAGAAGGACAAAACAGAGCATTAATTTGCTAATCAATGATTAATCAATGCTAATCATTGTACTTTGGTGCAATTGAGGGTTCAAATTAACCATTAGGTATCTGATACAGATCCCTATAACTTCAAATTTCAAATCGGAGTTGGTTTGATACTCCAACCATCCCGTACAAATTGGTTACCCTTGATTTAATGTAATTTCTGGGAAAATTATGCTGATAAATTTGTGAAAATCATCATTTTGCATTTAACCCTTGGTTAATACCTGTAAATCTCACTCAAATTCAAGATTATTCACAGCCAGAGTTGCATTTGGAATGTGCATGAGAATGAATGCTATACGCATTATGTATTGGGCACATTGCATCAGTGTAAAAATGGGAACAGACACTACCCTTGTCCAGAATAAGGCAAAAGGTAAGACCTCCCGCATAAATTTGGGTTTGCATTGCATAATGATACAAAATAAACATAAAAAGCCCAAAGGAACTGTCAGCAAAAGCCCAAAGGAACTGTCAGCAAAACATTGAAACATGTTGCTCACATGGAGCAAAAAGACCCGACGGCGGACGAGCTCATGGCCCCAGCCCCCATGAAAGAAGAAGAATATCTCTTCCCAAGAAGAGGATCCACACCAAGAAAATCAATTCTACCCATATTTCTCAATAAAAATAATAATACTCAAAATTTCACTTTTGATAAATACTCATAATTTGAATTATGCCTAAAATTCCTCTTTTAACATTAATTGTTTGGATCTCGAATATCATGGAAATTCCTCTTTTTGCATAAAAATAATTTATCAAAAATTCCTCTTTTCTCTTAATTAAATATTTATGCATAAATACACAAAATTTATTTCCCATGAATATGATGAGAATCATTCTTTTTGCATAGGATATCTAATCCTAGAATATGGTAGGAAGTCCTCTTTTATCATTATGCATAAAAATAAGATATGTATTATTTTCTGAAAAATTTACCATAGCTTCGCTGCTATTACTCATAATTCTCAATTTTTTCTAAAAGAATAAAATCTTGTAAATAAAAATATGATAGAAGTTCTTCTTTTATGCTTAAAGTCAAACTATGTATTCAAATCATAATTTTAACCATAACTATAAACATAATTATGATTATTCCACTAGATTAAGTTAATTTAGACATTCCTCTTTTCCCAATTTACTAGGATAATCCTTTTCTCATTTAGAATGAATTAAAGTAATCTTTATTTACTCATAAACAATCTAAAAAGGATCAACCATTATTTTCACTAATCCAAAATCATGAAAGCATCAATTCTTATCCTCTAGCTCATCGAGCCTAGAGTTTAGATTTAAATTAAGAGACTATCATTGAGAAGAAGCATCCCTTTTCTAAGAGATTTAGACATAAAGATGGCTACTCTTTAAGAGAGAGAGAGATTTACTTAAAGAAAGAATTATAATTAAGCATAAAGATTAACTTAATGCTAATTAAACATTAATAAACTTAGGGAAAGCTTTATTTTGAACAAAAACTAGCATTTTGAAAGCTTCTCAAGCTTGAGAGGGGTTGAGAAGAAGAAAGTCATTGAGATAATTTGAAAAAAAATCATATAAATCAATTTTACCTCCAAGATTGGCTTGATTCTTTAAGCAGTGAAGCCCCCAACTAATCAATGGGTCCACCAAGAGGAGAAGAGCAACTTCAAGAGTTGTTGGAGAGAGAGAAAGAAGCTCCAAGCTCCCAAGAGAGAGGAAAATTTAAGTGATAATAGAAATATGATTATTTTAAGATAATACTAGCATGGTATAGCTCTAATATGAAAATACAAAGGAATGAGGGTCTATTTATAGGTGAGGGAGGCCACTAACCAAGTCCAACTTTTTTCTAGAATTTTCTAGCTTCAGTATTTGGACCAATTTGACTCCCTTTTTGATCTAGTTTGTTCTAGGAGAGAGGAGAGATAAAAATATCACATTTTTTTGAATTAAAAAACCCAACCACACATGTGAAAAAGGTGCCTACCTCAAAGGTCCCCCTCTCCTTACCAAGGTATCAAAAATGCATCATTTCTTTAAAATATCTCATTTTTTTACTAATATCTCTTAATTTTTAACTAATAAACCTTGTACTTAGTCAACTCTTCATCTTATGTGAGCATTTACTCATTTTTGGGTATTTTCTTTTCTTCTTCGTATTTTTTTTCCAACACTTTAATTAATCCAATTGGCCCATTGGAACCTTAATTAGACCATAATTCAAAAATTTCTAAAAATGTAGACCCTTAGGCTAAGGTCCCTTATACCATTTTCAATTAATTCATAATGCACATTGGAAAGTTCATTTTGAACTTCTGTTTCAGGGGAATCCATTTTAGACACTAGGAGAATTTTTGTATCCAAAGATATCTCAATTTTGAATTACCTCTCTCTAGGTAAAAATAAGGTAAAACAAGATATTTCTTCCATTTCAGAGAGGGGATGATTACAAGAACAGAAGGGGAGGTTCTTACACCTTTACATATCAAAAGCTGGAGGGAGGAATCTTACACATAAGTATTGACTCGGTGATTTTTAACATCTACATTTAATATTGAAAAGTGGGAAATACTTAAGAGTACATAAAAGATTAAGCTTGGTCACAAATTTAGTAATTTTAGAGATGTTGATTTTTGGTCAATTTTGGAGCTTTTTATATATGTTTTGTGGTGTCATTTGTAAGCGATTTCTATTCTATACTTAACCATGTTAGATAATGTATAAGAGAGTCATAGTGAGTAGTTTAGCCTAAAAGAAACTCGTATGGGAGTTTACATAGTAAATATAACTACAACGAGCACCCAAAATAGGGCCCAGACACCAAATAATTGACCCTTAAATTTCAGTAACAACCTCGCATGAGGGGGCAGATAACTTTATTTGTCAGAGAGAAGTATTAAAGAAAGATAGTTCATTACAAGAAGAACAAATTCCATGTTCAGATAATTGGGAGATTCCGCATAGGGTGGTCAGTATCTCACGAAACGAATCCGACACCACTTTCCAGTGTTTTAAAAAAAACGTATTATCTCTAATTTGGTTCAAGACCATGTTTTTAGAAGGGATTTTTATCTTTAATGATTTCGTGCATGATAATCTACTAATTCTCCCGGGTTGTTTTTTTGGCTTCTTCCAGAGCCTTGAGGTGATTTCTGTGTAGGATATATATATATATATATATATATATATATATATATATATATATATATATATATATATATATATATATATATATAGAGAGAGAGAGAGAGAGAGAGAGAGAGAGAGAGAGAGAGAGAGATTTTGAGATTCAGGCCGGCCATCCTTAGACAGGGAATGCCGGAAAGAGAACGTAATTTATGCCCTCTGGGAGCCATTTGGTAGAACCCAGAGTGGATGAGATTTAAAAGAGGCATACCCAAGATAGCCGCAATGTCTAGCGTGGAGGTTGGGTGGACGGGCATCGAAAAAAAGCCCTATATATTGGCTAGATCTTTTTGTTGGAGATTCTCTCTCTGATTTTGAGATTTTGTATTAGCGATTATTATGTTACTTTGGATTGTCAATGATTATGGTTTATTGAAAATCTCTTTGTTTTCTGAAGTATTATGTGATTTTACTATAAGTTTTGAGAATTTTTTTAATTAAATTCTCCTTAATGTATTCCAGAGTGAACCATGTGCTCTAGTAGGGCTTAATCTCAAATTGTTTTTTTCTAATCTCTTCCTTTTTTTGTTATAGTGCATTCAAGTGATCTGCATCCTTGTGTAATGATCTGCAGCGTTTTTTGTAAATGTGAAAAACTAGACTAGTTTTCACGACATGAATATCTTTAGATATTCACATTAAAAAATGTCATCATATTGAGGCACAATTATGTTAGAATGGTTCACTTATAAAAAAGAAGATATGAACAATGTGTAAAGCATCATTCTTAAACAACACTAGTTTGGTAATATGACATAAATGTGTTCTCATTATTACTAACCAACTTTTTGGAATTATGTGGAAAACATGGATAGTGAAAATCAAAGGTTTTTTTTCATATCATCAGGTATATACTGAAGAAAAATTGGGATTTTTTAGAATCACGTTGGCTACTTCTAGGCTTTTCAATTCCATAAGAATTGATAGGTCAAATTAGAATCATAATGCAGAGCTGTTTGGGTTATATTTGGATCAAAGGCTTTAATTAGTAAATTTCTCATTGGTTTCTAAAGTTTTTGAATGTGCATTACTTCACAAACATATCTATGGTGTAATACAATCCATCTGAGACTCAAAAATCAATTAGAACTCCAAAATTTAGGTCTTAATGAAAATTCTAAGGTATTTTCCTATCACAAAAACAATAACTTTGAGGATTTTTATAGCTAATTAAACAATCATAAACTAGAACCCAAGTCTTGCACACATGTTCTATACTATGCCATGCTTTGTTGGTGTATTTATTAATACTTTTGTAAGGCTAAGGCCTCAAACCTTTATACATGCCAATTAGTATTTTATACTTTTGGTAGGCCCAAGACTTTATATTTGTAGCTTGCTATATTTTTTAAAGAGCTTTTACACTCAAAAACTCAAAAGCACTTGTGCTTTTTTTTTGAAATTATCTTTTTGAAACACAAGTTTTTAATACATATAAATAAGAGTGAGTGCTACTAGGGCCACACTCATCCAGGGGAGATTCAACCTAATCTTGTGTCGACGGTGATCTCTTCTCTAATTTTTATCTCTTTTGCTTATTTAATTTTGTTTATTAAGGTTTATGCTTTTAATTTGTGTAAGTTATGATATGCTCTAATTTTTGTGCTTGAGAATTAGAATTTCTTCTCCACAACAATTGTCTTAAAGGTCCTAACAATGGTATCAGAGATTTGGAGACCACTTAAGGAGAAAGTTTTTTTTAATAGAAAAAATCAAAAGTAAATTTTTACTCAGTTATTTGGAGCAAAGAAGACCAAGGATTTGATTTTTGGTGAATATTTAAGCTTCAAACAAAGAAGGATAATTGCATGGGAAGACAAAAGGAGATTTACCCAGTGGATGATACCTTTCCCAAAACCACTCTTCCAAAAACTCTTTTTATCCCAAAACCACCCTCCCTAAACCTCACCAAGATCAAGACCTATGGATGAAATGAGCAAGTTTTAAGCTCTATTGTTATAATCTAAGGTTTGTAGAAGCTTCAATTTTCAAAAATTTTTATAATTCAACAGTGTGAGGCGTTTCTCCTCCACAAAAACTTTTCCTTTCTTTTTCCCCACTCTCCCTATTTTGTTGTTTGTATTAATATTATTAGTTAAGGAAAATAATAATATTATTAGCTAATATTATTTTGCTTGCTATTTTGCTGTTTGCATTTCCTTGTTCTCTCTCTTTCATTTGCGCTAAACCGCCAATAAATTTTCTCTCTCTATCTCTTCGCATTTTTTGCCATCGCATGTTAAAATTTTTTAGTCAAATGCTTTTAAAACTTACACCTTAACTCAAACGCTCTAAAATTTTCAAAAGGTTTGAAACCTTTTTCCTTACAAAAACTCATAAGGAAAAAGGTTTGAAACCTTTTTCCTTACAAAAACTCATAAGAGCCATAAATTTTTTGCTATTGTACACCCTCAAAGCTTACAACAACAAGGGTAACATCAAAGTTTACCAAACCTCAAGGAAAATTTTTGAGACACAAGAAATAGGGCAAATTTCAAAGGCTTTAGTAAAGGTTACCTTTTGGGGATTAAATCAACGGTTGCTTTTTGGAGATTTCATCATGGGCTTTAAAGTAATTCCTCATGAATGGTTTTCACCTTTCAAAACTTAGAGGAGACTTAAGTCTATAGTGACCAATCCTATAGTAAAGTTAGCTCTTAAATTTTATGTACCTTTCAAGATAATTGCAAAGATAAATAACAATGCATATAATTTGTTTTCCACCCTCCAATTTGCATATTCATAATTCTTTACACATTAGTCTTTTGAGAGCCCTTGTAGAGAACCTCTACCTTCTCATGCTACAATAGAAGAACCTCCTAAATTAGTAGATGAAGAAGAATATCTTGTTCTTGAGTCTATCACATTAAGTCCATCATTATATGCATAGGCAACACTTATGTTAAGTATCTTAGTAGATGAAGAAGAATACCTTGTTCTTGAGTCTACCATGAGATCATCATTACATGCACAAGTAACACTTATGTTAAGTATCTTGCAACTTTCAAGAATCATCCTATTGAAGATGCTAAATGGATGCTAGAAAGTTATTTCGTTTATACCAAAATGTCATCCACTCATACCATCCACACAACTGAGGTCAATTGCAACCTGAGCAAGAGGGAATGTTAGTCATAACCTCTATGAAGACACCCATTATTTTATTTTGAGAATATTTTATTTTGGATGTGCCTTTTATTTATATCATTTTTTAGGATTAATGTGTTTAATCAGTTGCATGCATTGTTATGTTTAATCGACTATGTACACTGGTGTGATATAGTCCAGATTAATGTGTTTAATCGGCAGTGTGTGCTGACTAATATTATTTTGGATATAGGCGATGATTAAGTGGCAGATTTTGTGTTAATCGAGGTGAAACATGTGTTAGCCCACTATAAGATATTTTGAAAGACATGTGAACACCTATTATGGTTTCATATTTTGGCATTTATATTTTTGTAAGGCTAAGGCCTCAAACCTTTGTACATACCAATTAGTATTTTATAATTTGGGTAGGCCCAAGACTTTATATTTGTAGCTTACTATATTATTATAAGAGCTTTTAAGCTCAAAAACTCAAAAGCACTTGTGCTTTATTTTTGGAATTATCTTTTTGAAAGAAAGCTTTCAATACATATAAATATGGGTGAGCGGTACTAGGGCCATACTCATCTAGGGGAGATTCAACCTAATATTGTGTCGACAGTGATCTCTTCTCTATTTTATAGCTCTCTTGTTTCTTTAATTTTGTTTATTAAGATTTATGCTTTTAATTTATGTAAGTCTTTGCTATGCTCTAATTTTTGTACTTGAGAATTAGAATTTCTTCACTCAATTAAGTGTCTTAAAGGTCATGATAGTTTGATAGATTGGTTTTGGTAGATAGTTCCTCTTCCTTTTAAAAAGAAAATCGATACTCCTCTTCTCCTTGGGTTTTGGGGAATCCTTTTGGGTTTAACAAGATGCCAACTAGAGATCCAGTCAACAATTTGGAGCACACCTCAACAATTTGGAGCATGGTCTTTTGAGCATGTTATTTATTGCTAGGAATCTTGTTCAAGAGTATGGTTTTCATCTTGGGGTGGTGGGTTGTAGTGTTTTGATTTGACTTTTATTTGCATTGGATGAGGGGGTAGAACTAATTTATTTATCTAATATTGCTTAGATTGCTAGCAAGCTCCCATGCTAGTGATCATTAGCATGGGAACCTACTAGTCATCTAATATTTCATAGATCACTAGTTGGTTCCCCATTTTTTCTTTCCCTTGCAATGAGAATGAATCTTCTTTTGAGCACTTGTAGCAATGTTTGTATACATTGGGTCCTTGTTGGTGTCAATGCATGTACATTGTGTTGCTTTTACCTCCCCTGGGTTTATGCTTTCTTCAGGCCTCTTTTTCTTGTCTTGAGGTTTAGTCTTAACTTCTTAAATTTGTGGGAGGTTGAGAATCTTTTTTTGGTTCTTGTTTTAAGACATTATAGAGTGTTCTTTTACAAGATTTTTGGTGGCCCTTGACTCCCACATTTGCTTGCAAACATGTGAGCACATTTAGTGGAACCATGGACAAGTGTCCATTCTGCACACTTAAGATATTAAGAGTTGGATATTGAGAGACCTTAGGTAATCTATGAGAGCATGTGCTCAATAGGACACTTAAGATATTGAGAGTTGGATATTGAGAGGCAACTTGCAAAGCCTCTCTCTTCGGGTAATCTATGAGAGCATGTGCTCAATAGCACATCATTCACTCATGGGTTGTGTGGTGTCAAGAACTGCATGTTTCACACTTGGTAGTTTGCAACCTTGTGTGGTCCATATAATAATATAAGTAGCATTATTTTTCTAACTACTTCCTTAGCAGTTTCTATCCTTGGTTTTTTTTGGAGTCAACAAGTTTGGATGTGTGGATGGGGCACCTTAGTTTTGAGGTGACTATTGTACCCTTGTTGCATGTGAATGTATGTGAATACATACATTGCAAGATGTCATGACCTAACACCTTATCAAGATTGCAATATATAAAGACTAGCTTAGGGAACACGTAATGTGAATTGGGATGATGGTGTTCACAATATGTACAAGAGAAAGGGGTTGTAAGGATTGTTGGCAATTCAGCTCATTCCCTTTATTATAGTGAATTTTTAATGTTTTAATCAAGGCATTATAAATTTTTGCAATGGACATCTTAGAGATCAATGTCTCATTACTTCTTGCTCTCATTGGTTTAGATGAGGATATGTTTATCTCAATGGTATCTTCCATCATGTTGTCATCTAAATGGATTCCTTATTTGCACAAAAGAATATAGATTTAAGACGATGATCAGATTGTGCAAAGCGTTTTTCTTTAACCCCATAAGGAAACATTGCTTCATTTGTGCATCATTGAGTTTCTCCCAATCCTCACATTGTGAGTTTAGAGTTTTTATTTGGTAAGATGTAATATAATATGGTTTCCTCATGTCTCTACTCTATCATGTAGAGCTTTGTTGGAGAACTCCACCTGTGGCCTTGTCTCAAGAATTTGTATATAAAGGCACTCTTCATAGTTTTAAAATAAAGGTGCTATTTAGAGTTCTAAAATAAAGGCGCTCTTCAGAGTTTTAAAATTTACCTCAACTCTCCCACTCTCTATCATGTAGAGCTTTATTTGCAGCACTCCACATATAGCCTTGTCTCAAGAGTCCATAGATAAAGGCACTATTCAGAGTTGTAAAATTTACCTTAATTATCATAAGCATCAACATGATGAACCATATTATGGCCTTTGTTATAAGACCTTTTCTCCAAGTACAAGGCTTCAACAAAATTTTACAATTGCTTTGAATAAGTTAACTACAAGTTAATACATCAACCTTGGAAGAAGAATTGAACGAAAAAAACTTAAATGGAAAAATATTTATAAATACAAAACAAAAGCATTGGGTCCAATCTTCCCCCCATATGTGAGACCCGTGGTCTCACATATGAGTATTTTGATGATTTATGAAGGTATGAAGTAATTTGATAATACAATCAATACATCTTCTCATCAAAGGAGATAAGAGAATATGGAAAGAAAGGAGAGCTTCATCTAAGGAACCTGCAATTTTTACAAGCCATGTTTAGTATCTCTCTCTCTTTCTCTCTCTCTCACACTCATGAAATAATTAAAACATATAAGGAAAATAATAAGAGAAACTGATACTCCTTGTAGGCGTTTGCCTGTCTCAGCCTATCTTGGCTCCATGTATGTAGGTAAAGGCCTCCAACTCGAAGCCATGTATGTAGGTAAAGGCCTCCAACTCGAAGCCATGTTGTAACTCTCTAGTTTTTTGCTAAAATATAGTCAAGTTCATACTTTAAAATTACGAGAATCGACCTAGTCTACAACTTAGCAACAACGGGCCGTTTTGCTAAATTCGGCCGTACGAAAAAGCCGATCTACTTTTGGGATCTCTATCATAAAGATGCTATTTTTATCACAAATTTAATTTCTATATATTTTTCTATTTGTTTAGAGATATTCATATACTCTCATCTATAACTCTAATTTTATCAAGAAAGTTCACTCACATAATAGCCTTGCACACTATATATTGAGTGCATGCACCTTGGTAGGACAATCCAAATTTCCAAATGATTCACATCGTTAATCAAACATTTGCATGAATTGAACATGATCGGTAGGTCCATCATATTTACCCATGACCTTGGAAATTATTTAGACACGAGTCTAGAGATGAGTCCTTTGGGTCATGTACAAGGCCTTTGGTTAAAGCACTATGTAATCCTTGTGAAACCCCCCTTCCTATATTGTTCAATATTGCTAGAGTCTGGGCATCTATGGGTTGCGAGATTTGTTAGATATAAACTCCAAGCATTTGCAGTAGTTATTGTATTAGGCATAGGACTAGTCACTGTGGGAATTAGTCACCGAGGTTTTGAAACCTAGTGACACATTTGGAGGCATAAGATTGGTACAATGTATGGCAGATGTGATTGGGGGTTATACTTGAGGTAGGGGCTCCCAAGGGCTGGAAAGTTTCACTTGCTACCTATTGTCGAAATCAATTTACTGGCACACTTACTCCCCCTAAGGTTGCTATACCTTGATTGTGCTAATTACTCCTCAATGAGTTAGTGCACTGTGCTTGTTTCATAATTTAATATTATTTCCTCTCCATGATTATGCAAGCTTACATTGTTCATTAGTGAGATCACACTCTGTGAGTAGCAAGTAGTGATCCCATTCTGTGATTGGTGAGATGTGATTTTTCAATCGTTATTTTGTAATCATGATTTTTTTATTCTGACATGATTATGTAGCTATGATTTTATGACTGTGATTATGCAACCATGATTTTTCTGCCATGATTTTACATACATGCTTTTCGACTATGACATGATTATGCAAACATGATTTTTTGGACGTGATTTTATAACCCTGATTTTGCTACTGTGATTTTTTACCATGATTTTGCAACTGTAATTTTTTAAACATGAAGTTGTGATTTTACAACCGTGATTTTTCGACCATGATTTTTCGGGCGTGACATGATTATGCAATTGTGATTTTACAATCGTGAATTTTTTAGTTGTGATTATGCATCCATGATTCCAATTCTTAGAGTGCCAAGGTGGGGTGTCATCTTCCATGTACACACAGATGTATATTGGCTCAACTTGCTGAAAACAATATGGACTTTCCTATTTGTTACACAATAGGAGACAACTTAATGAGCTAGAGAAAAATTATACAGCCATAGAGAGGGAGGGCTTAGTAATGGTTTATGCGTTAAAGAAGTTTTACAATTATCTTTTGGCAAACAAGTTCATATTTTTTTGTAGTCCATCAGGCTTTGCTTTACCTTATGAACAAACCGTGCAGCACCACAGGGATACTTTTGAGGTGGTTATTACTTCTTCTTGAATTTGATTTCATGGTTTCAAAGCTAACGTCTCATGTCTGAAGTAATCATATGTAAAGAATTTTCAACGGAGAGCGACAACCAAGGGTCGAGGATGATCTTCTAGATGCATCTTTATTTCAAATAAGCTTAGTGTCAAGTTGGAATAATGAGATTGACAATTACTTAAGCAAAGGACTCCCCTTAGAGATGAGACCATGTCCATAAGAAGAAAATGTCAATTTGTTGGTAAAGGCGACAACCCCATACTAACTCATTTTAGGACAACTCTACAAGAGAGGAAAATGTGGTCTTAAGAATCTATGTATGAAAAGATGAGTAAGTTGATATTCTTAAACAAGATCATTGAGGAGTCGCTACCAGAGGACCCTTTATAGGAGACATCACAACAAGAAAAGTCCTCTATTTAGGAATATGGTGGCCATTGACACTCTTTAGGGATGCAAAGGAATACGTTAAATCTTGCGATGAGTGTCACTTCACCATCCCACAATAAAAAGATAGGATGCCACTATAGTCAATCACGTCTGTCATACCTTTTTCCAAATGAGGCATCATCTTCATAGGACCAATTAGTCCAACTACCACTAAAAGCACTCAAGCATGATACATTATTGATGTGGTAACTAACTATGTGACCAAGTGAGCTGAGGCTAAGGCCATGGTAAAAGCTAATGCAAGAACCACTGCCAAGTTCATTTATGAGTATATCAGTAAGCATATCAGTACTAGATTTGGATGTCCTCTAGAGCTAATTAGCAACCAAGGGACTAACTTCTTAAGTGGTGTGGTGAAGTTTCTTTATAAGAACTAATTGTGATGCACTCAAAGTCTTCCCCATATTATCCATAAATGACCGGATAGGTTAAAAGCACAAACAAGGTCCTATGCATTATGCTTTTACAAATACAATAGAAGCATTGAGAATGGACTAGAAGTAAAAGATTTTGTCAACACTAGGGGCTTATAGAATTTGTAAGATTCCTCCTCAGCCTAAATAATGAATATAGTAGCCCTTGGCAGTAAGGGAACATCTGTATCAAGACATGTCTATTGCCCAGCACCGTTGTCTTATTCAAGGAGATTTTGATTCTGGAGCCAAGCTGCTCTATGTACATATTGCAACTTTTATATAAGTAAAGAAATGTTTTCTAGAGAAAATTTCCATGTTGTATAAGTGATTGTTTATGGACGAAATGATAAAGAAAAATCTGTTACCGGATATATGTCATAGATCTCCAATAAGATCATTTATCTTGTTTAAGAAATTGTTTCCAAACCTCTTAAGTTTTAGGATCTCGTGGACGATATCAAAATAAAAATTTAATAATATATCATTTTTGGCATAATCATGAGGTGAGGAAACAGTGGCCCTGTCAGCCAGGCCCTCTCTCTGAAGAGGAAGAGCTTGACCCCGACGTTCACAAGGCTCTTCATAGAACTCACCCAGGACCCTTCAAAGGAGAAGGGGAGAACTTGGGCGAGGCTGTGGAGAAATGGGTGGAAGCTATGGAATAGTATTTTGATGTCATAGGCTACTACAATGAGCTGAGCAAAATGGCTCTTGCCAGGCTGAAAATTGTGGAAACAACCAGGGTGGCATGGAGGAACCATTGTGACACCAGCCATCTGGACAGAAATACTTAGTCCTGTAATGACCTTAAAACCTATTTGAGGAAGAGATTTTGCCCCCCCGGATTTTTAGAAACCAAAATGAATAAATTCTTAGAGTTGAATCAGGGGAGTAAAACATAATTGCAAGCAAGGAGGCTTTTCTGCTGAGCGCATCTGCAACCACATTTTCTTTCCCCGATCGATACTTAATTTCAAAATCAAATTCCTACAGTGTCTACATCCATCTCCTATGATGCATGTTGAGATCCCTTTGGGTGAAGATCCACTTCAGACTTTGATGATCTGTCATCAAGGTGAACCTTTGTCCCAAAAGATAATGTCTCCATAACTTCAGAGCATACACTACTGAGAGTAACTCCAAGTCATGGACGGCATAATTTCTTTCATGTGTTCTGAGTTTTTTGGATTCATAGGCCACTGCATGACTTTCTTGCATATAAGAGCACCGCCTAAGGAAAACCCACTGGCATCAGTAAAACCACCTTAAAGGGTTTGGTAAAACCTAGCAACTTAAGGACAGGGTTGGTTACTAAGGCTGTCTTCAGCTTGTCAAAGGCACTCTGACACATTGTAGTCCACTGAAAAAGTATACTCTTCTTGAGAAGGTTAGTTAAAGGGATGCTATTTGAGCATACCTAGGTATAAAGATCCTATACCATCCGGTTAACCCTAGGAATCCTCTGACTTCCTTTATTGTCTTGCATTTCGGCCATTCTACAACTTCTTGGATCTTTGCGGGGTCAGGAGAAATCCCATCCTTTGACACTATGAATCCCAAGTATTCCACCTGGTCAACAGAGAAAGAACACTTGCTCTTTTTTGTAAAGAGTTGGTGTTTTCTTAGGATTTCCAGGACCTTGCGCACATGATCTTCATGATCTGCAGTATTCTTTGAGTATACCAAGATATCATCAAAGAAAACAAGAACAAAATCATCCAAGTATTCTCTGAGAATATCCTACATAAGATGATTAAATGTCACCGGGGCAATAGTCAATCCAAACGGCATGACTGTGAACTCATAATGCCCATAGCGAGTATTGAATGCTGTCTTTGGGATGTCATGCTCCTTGATTCTGATCTGGTAGTACCCAGATTTGAGATCTATCTTTGTGAATATTTGGGTTCCACTTAACTGATCCAGAAGTTCATCAATCCTAGGAATACGATACTTATTTTTAATTGTTAATTGATTTAGTCCTATGTAGTCAATACAGAGTCTTAACGTTCCATCTTTCTTTTTTTTGAAAGATCCCTGCCCCCTCCGCGAAATGAATTTGGGGGTGCTAGCAATGGAAGTAGCACTTCTTGCGTGCGGGATGACAGAGCCTCTCACTCGGGGCCTCGCCTATACGGATATCTGGACAAGAGACTAATCCCTCGGTTCTTCCAAAACCGAACCCGGAAAAACTTCCCTTGCCCAAAAAGCACGGGCGATTCCTCCTCCAGGATATTTTTACTCTAACGTAGTCAAGGTCATCACTAGTCAAACTGATCTGACCGAACCTGTAAAGATACTCGGTCAGATCAAGGAAGAAACTTGCACTTGGATTATAGAGACCAACGCTTTTTTCCTCATTGGAGAGGCACAGCCGTTGATTCTTTTCCATAGAACAATTTTTATCCGGGATTTACTTCATCTATCGTACCATAATAGAATTGAGTCTCATTTTAGGGATCCATCAGTCCAGCCTAACCCCATCCAGTCCCGTGGGTTAGCCAACCGCCCAACCACTGTAGTGATGGGATCCATTTAAGAATTTGGTTAGGTTTTGTCCCGGGTAGTACCAGGGAAAAGAGTTCCCAGGCCCCCTAGCCGAAAATTCATGCAAACTTAGAACTAGTCACACCACTTACACACCCAATATGAAATTGCCTTTTTCACAGATTCAGCTGTCTTTAAAACAATCTTTTAATGAAACTATAGTATCACTGATCATAATCCAACAAAATATCCGATTGAGTCCTAATTTCTAATTTTTCCTTCATCGGTGTACCTACATCATTTTTGGCAACCAGAACACTCACCATCTGTCCACTCAGGGGCCTTTTGGATAGTTCCTAGCTCATAGCAGTATTCGGCAATATATTTACTTATAAAAATCAAAATTAAATCTCCGTTGAAGATCAGCAAGATCAACCAACAAATCCATATAAAAGAGCCATGGACTCATCCGTTGTTGAGGACCAGCAAGGTCAATCAACCAGATCCATGCCCGAATTCAGAAAACAACTCTTACTCGATCCAAATATCTTCCCTGACGCACGTGTGGGTATCTTCAGTGACCCAGAACCCAAGCACCGTATAGTCAGCACCCTCTGGGATCCTTTGTAGGTCACCTAGTGCTTCACTCATAGGCCGCTTCCTTGGTCCCTCATCCACCGTACCGGAAACTCACCATTCAAATCGAACCAAGACTGGTCAAGACCTCGGCCGACGGACCTTGCTACGCGAGATGTCCTCCGTTGACTCTCATCAACTGTTGCAACTTTAACAGTTAGGTCTCCACGACCTCATTCACAAGATGCTCAAAATGCTTCCCCAGCATTCTTGACTGTTGCGTGACGAGTGGTGATCAATGCAAGGATGCAACACAAAGATGGAAGCAGGAAAACAAGAGACTTGACATTCTTATTTAGGGCTCTTGTAGAGAGTTCCAAGTTGTAGGTGAGTGTGGGAGTGGGCTTGAGAATAATCCCACATAGAAAGTTTTGGGAGTTTTAGGAGTTTTAGTATAAATAGTGGCTCATTTGAGAGCTCACACACACATTGGGCTAAACTCATGCTTGAGCTCTCTTGAGACTAGCTCTCCCTCTTGTTCATAGAGGTGCAAGCTCTTCTCTCTCCCCATCTACATTATTGTATGAGCAATGCTCTTCTAATTCAATGCAATGAGATGATGTTTTTCTCTCTTCTCATCTCTATTCTCTAGTTTGCATGCTTCTTTGTTGATGCTTGTGGATTCTCTATTAGGCTTTGTGTGGTAGTGGATTCAAGCTTAAGCTTCTCCATAGCTTGTAGCTTATCCATGGGCAAGGCATTGCTTGAGTAGTGAATGAGAATGCATGTTTATTTCAAGTTCCATTAAGCTTCAAGGTTTGTGTGCATGCTAGGGAAGTAAGTGCTTGAGAATAAAGTGTGCTTTGAGCTTGTGTGCTTATGAGTGAGCTTGTGTGTGCATTAGCTTAGCTTTCTTCTTGTATTGGATGCATGAATGAGTGGGATGATGAGTGAATGAGCTATGGCAAGATTGAGCTTGTGTGTGTAAAGTCTATGTCAAGGTAGTGGTGTTCATAGCATTCTCTCCCGAAAGGGATAAGCTTCCATGCACCTAACCGGGTTGAATCCCCTAGCAATGAAAGGAGTGATTATCATTCCATTGGAGAGCTAGGAGCGTAGTCTACTTGCCCATATTGAATACGTAGGGAGACGAACGTCTTTCCATTGACATAAAACAGTCATTTAAAAACAGGTCATAAATATAGTTTCTATAATGAACTCTCGTCTTTCCACATTGTTCCACATCAATCCACATTATTTAATCCACATCCATTTCATATGTATTCCCATTCTCATCCAATCACATCATTTTCCATTCTCATCCAATCACATCATTTTCCATCTCATCACTTCTTTTCTCATCAGGTCTCATCCACTCGCATCTACCCATATCCACATCTCAGCACATCACATTCATTCACATCTCATCCATTCATATCTACTCGATCCACATCACCTCACATCACATCCATTTCACCTCACATCTCATTCATTCACATCTATCTCGATTCACATCACATCTCATTCACTCACATCTACCCATCACATCACATTCATTCTCATCACCATCCCATCACATACATTCTATCCACATTACATCACATCACATCTATCCACATCATATCTCATTCATCCCATCTGCATCATGTCTCATTCATACACATCTCATCTCATTCATCCACATCCATCCAATTGTTCACATGTACGACTACCCACATCTATCCATACATTCATATCTATCACTTCACATCCACATATATTCATGTCACATCACATCACATTCTTTCACATACACACCCACATCCATTCTTTCACATACATCCACATCCATTATTTCGCATACACATCCACATCCATTCTTCACATACACATCCACATCTATTCTTTCACATACACATCTACATCTATTCTTTCACATACACATCCACACCCATTCTTTCACATACACATCCATATCCATTCTTCACCACATAC
This sequence comes from Cibotium barometz, assembly GCF_041138505.1. NCBI lineage: Eukaryota > Viridiplantae > Streptophyta > Polypodiopsida > Cyatheales > Cibotiaceae > Cibotium > Cibotium barometz. Next base: position 40,154,232 of record NC_141071.1, on the reverse strand, counting down.
ACATTCTCATCCATTCTTCTCATACACATCCACATCCATCCATTCATTCACATCTATCTGATTCACATGTCATTTCACATCTCATTCATTCACATCCCGATTCACATCACATTACATCTCATCCATTCATTCACATCTATCTGATTCACATCACATCTCATTCATTCATATCCCAATTCACATCACATCTCATTCATTCATATCCCGATTCACATCACATTATATCTCATCCATTCATTCACATCTATTTGATTGACATCACATCACATCTCATTCATTCATTCACATCTATCTGATTCACATGTCATCACATCTATTCACTCAAGGACCGCTTCGTCGGTCCTCGCCCATCATACCGGAAGCGCACCATTTTTCAACCATACCGAGGTTGGTCAAGACCTGGGCAGGCTTTGCCGCGTGAGCCGTCCTTTGAACACTCCCCGCCAGCTGATTTGCAACCGAACTTCCCTTAGAAAAACATATACCAAATGCTCCCTCTAACATTCTAGCGTAAGACAATCCTTTAGGAAAACAGGGTTTCTATGCAAGTTTTCAATTTAATTTTCTTTTGAATACTAAGAGTATTTCTTGAATCAGTATCCCCAAAACTTTTTGGTCGGAATTCTGAATTTCATACCAGAATTCCTCGAATTCTATAACCTTGATCCACATATCAATTCGAAGGGTCTCAAACTTAGTTTCAGATTTGGCAAGAGTTTTGAGTGTATTTTTTCTAAACTGGTCACACCTTCTTTCCTTGAAACTGACGAAAGAGTCTGGTCTTAGTCATAGTCTGATTCAAGGTTCGAGTCGCATAAGTTTTTTCCTGAACTATCTTTCTCAAAAAGGCTTGATAATTCAGTTACTATTTTACTGAATTTCTTTCTTCGAATATTCACTTAACTGATTTCTAAATTAGTTACAAATTCCAATGAGGAATAAATTGATCATTTATCTGAATATTTCAATCTTGATAGATTTCCTGAATTTTCTTTTTACAATCCGTGTGAATATGAAATGATTGAAATTTCTCTCTTAGAGTATTTATTTATTCATTTATCAAATACTCATAAAATTTAAGAGAATTCTAATGTTGATATAAAAATTCTTTATGCATCTATTTATGCATAAAAATCAACTTCAATGGGAATAACACTTTTAAAAAAATCCTTTTATACATCTAACTATGCATAAAATCAAATTTAATAGGAATAACACTTTTAAAATAAAAAGAATTTCTTTATGCATAAAAATCAAATTTAATAAGAATAACACTTTTGTAATTAAAAAAATTCCATTATGCATCTTTCTATGCATAGAAATTAAATTTAATAAGAATAACACTTTTATAATTAAAAAAATTCCATTATGCATCTTTCTATGCATAAAAATCAAATTTAATAAGAATAACACTTTTGTAATAAAAAAATTCCATTATGCATCTTTCTATGCATAGAAATCAAATTTAATAAGAATAACACTTTTGTCGTGAAAAAAATCCTTTATGCATCTTTCTATGCATAAAAATCAAATTTAATAAGAATAACACTTTTATAATAAAAAATTCCAATATGCATCTTTCTATGCATAGAAATCAAATTGAATAAGAATAACACTTTTATAATTAAAAAAAATTCCTTTATGCATCTTTCTATGCATAGTGCCAAACCAACAACCGATTAAATGCCGCTCCCTTGAGTGGTTACCCTAGATGGTGCACTAGTGTTACCTCTCCCTAGTATTGTTCCCGAGCGTAGATGCATATGCTATTTTTAGCACGTTACAGTGTCCAGTTTTTGATTTTTTTTAATATATATATATATATATATATATATATATATATATATTTTTAATTCTTATATTTTTTTATAAACCCTACCTAACCACTAAATGCAACTAACATTTATATGTGTGTAAATACATATTTTATTTTATTTTTTATTATTATTTTATTTTTTATTATTATTATATTTTTTAATAATTACATAAAAATATGAATTATGTTAAAAATACTAATTATGCAGATTACACTAATTATGCAAAAAATTACAAAAAATTACAAAATGTAGAATATGCAAAAAATGTAGACTCCAAAGAAAACACATAATTTACAGATTTTTTTTAGTTTTTTTAATTTTTTATTTTTTTAAATGCAAAAAACATGAAAATTGGTATGCGAAAATTGCAAATTTTTAAAAATTAAAGATTAACAAAAAAATAAAAAAAATAAAATAAAATACTAACCTGGCACCTTATCGCTTTGTTTTTTGCACCGATAATGCGCGGCCACCTTATCGCTTCCTTTTTTGCTTCGGCCTCCTCTGTTGCGCCTTCTCCACCTTTGCTGCAGTCGCCTTCGCCTCCTCACCGTTGCCTTCTTCTCCTCTTGCTGCAGCAGCTGCCTTCTCCTCCTTCGCTGTGCAGCCGCCTTCGCTTCCACAGCTGCTTCGCCTTCTCCTCCTTCACTGCAGCCGCCTTCGCTTCGCCTCCTCACCTTCTGATGCCACCGGCCTCTTCGCTCTCAGCTGCTGCCTTCGCCTTCTCCTCCACTCTGCTGCTGCAGGTGAGGCAGTTGCTCTCTCTACAGGGCTTCACCAAAGCGGCTACCCTCTACAAGCGAGCACCTTCCAACCCGTCGCCTTCAGCCCTCCACATCGCTACACCAGCTAGCCACATCTTGCAGCAACCTAAGCAACTCTCTGCTCTTTGCCTATGCATCCAGCCCTTCTACTGCTCGCCAGACAGCTCTCTGGCTACCAAACACAAACCCCAACGCCGCCAGGCGTCTCCCCCGTGCCTGCGTGCTGCAGCCTTCTCCTCCTCTTCTGCCTTCAGCGGCCTTCGCCTCCTGCGGCCTCCAGCTGAAGCACCTTCGCCTTCTCTTCCTCCTCCTCTGCTGCAGCCCTTCAGTGGCCACCAACTGAAGCACCTTCGCCTGCAAGGTGGGATTCGGAGGTTATTAGAATGTTTAGAATGTAATGGCTGCCAAGGTTCCTCAACCAACCATAGGTCATCTCCCCGGCAGCGGCGCCAATGGAAAGACGTTCGTCTCCCTACGTATGCAATATGGACAAGTAGACTACGCTCCTAGCTCTCCAATGGAATGATAATCACTCCTTTCATTGCTAGGGGATTCAACCCGGTTAGGTGCATGGAAGCTTATCCCTTTCAGGAGAGAATGCTATGAACACCACTACCTTGACATAGACTTTACACACACAAGCTCAATCTTGCCATAGCTCATTCACTCATCATCCCACTCATTCATGCATCCAATACAAGAAGAAAGCTAAGCTAATGCACACACAAGCTCACTCATAAGCACACAAGCTCAAAGCACACTTCATTCTCAAGCACTTACTTCCCTAGCATGCACACAAACCTTGAAGCTTAATGGAACTTGAAATAAACATGCATTCTCATTCACTACTCAAGCAATGCCTTGCCCATGGATAAGCTACAAGCTATGGAGAAGCTTAAGCTTGAATCCACTACCATACAAAGCCTAATAGAGAATCCACAAGCATCAACAAAGAAGCATGCACACTAGAGAATAGAGATGAGAAGAGAGAAAAACATCATCTCATTGCATTGAATTAGAAGAGCATTGCTCATACAATAGTGTAGATGGGGAGAGAGAAGAGCTTGCACCTCTATGAACAAGAGGGAGAGCTAGTCTCAAGAGAGCTCAAGCATGAGTTTAGCCCAATGTGTGTGTGAGCTCTCAAATGAGCCACTATTTATACTAAAACTCCTAAAACTCCCAAAACTTCCCATGTGGGATTATTCTCAAGCCCACTCCCACACTCACCTACAACTTGGAACTCTCTACAAGAGCCCTAAATAAGAATGTCAAGTCTCTTGTTTTCCTGCTTCCATCTTTGTGTTGCATCCTTGCATTGATCACCACTCATCACGCAACATTCCCCCCTTCCTATTTTACGCATGTCCTCGAGCTCGTAGATGCTAAGGAAGAGTAGAATCTCCAGTGTGTGTACCTGCAAGCAAAATGATAGGTGGTTTGTGTGTTCTTTTTTTTTTTTGAAAGCAAAAGTACTGACAGACAATAACAAAACAAGCAACTTTACTGAATAAGACATGGCAAAAAACGTCCAATTAGCTAGAGGAAGGAAACATTGAAGCAGTGTAGAGATTGAATAGGTTAGTTCAAGCCTTAATAATTACTACCTGCAGCTAACTAAAGTAAAGAATGTTTTATGCCAAATGTATTGTTCTTTTCCTAGAAGGCAAAAGACAACAGTTAATCGAGGGACTATCAAGTAGTATACTGAGCCTATGCTAAGTCAAAGATGTGAGTTCAACACTAATAAATCTAACATAATTATGTAGTGACAGACTCTTGATATTGCTTAATGTTTTGGTTTAATATTTTAAGCACAACGGCGACCATCCTGGATTAGACAAGCATTTCTCTTAGTGCCTTTCTGTCCTCTTTTTTTTTGGAACAGGGCTCTCTTCAAGAGTATGTTTGTGCACCCGCGGTATGGCTATTCCTTGCTACACAAGGCATTGGTCTGGGAAAGGTATAGACCTCTCTCGCCTACCATGAATAACAAGGCAATAGGCCACAAACATATACACTTTTCTTTTTATTTTTGTCATGCCAATTTTTATTATGGAATGTTTATTAGATTGTCCCTAAGCAATGTCCTAGTAAGGGCAAGATATCCTCTGATGGTCCTATGATTAATTTAGTCTCTTTGTCCTAGGTCTAGAACTCTACCTTTGGCACAAAACACTAATTACTTTGTATTGCTAAACGGGTAAAAACAATTACGGTCAAACTTACACTATCAAGTCTAAAGCCACTAAAATGCTATCCCTACTCTAGACCAAAGGAGATGCATATTGCCATGCTTAGTAAAGTAAAATTTATAAACAATCAAGCAATAAGAAAAATACAGAAAACATTAGAGATTGGCATGAGTTCACCTGTTTCTGTTAAAGCGCTAGTTGGTGAAGAATTGTTTGCACTTGATTGTATGACTGTCAGTTGCGGTACTGAAGCGGAAGATGTAGTTTGGTGCTTGTATCTGTTTTATTCCGACAAAACAAACTAAAGAGAAAGAAAATTAAAAAGACAAAAAATAAGAAACATTGGTGCTAAACATCGGATTTGACCGAGGGGAAAAACCTAATGGGAAAAAGTGCCATGGCTTCTAGTTCTTATTAAGACAGTACAAGTGCTAGTCTTGCACTGGGGGTGGATGTATGTCTGCATTCTCAAGTGGGTGGACATCAATAGCTTCAGGATGTAAAGATAACCCAGAACGTAATCTACCCATGGAGAAGATGGCAAGGGAAGAAGTGCATCTTCACTAACATATGGTATGGGCACAGTAGGAAGGCTAAAGAGGCACCTATGGTTTTGAAACCGTTCTAAAGACTCACTCACATTGAGCCAAAACTGACATGTAGATTCATGGGGAAGAAGAACCTGCAAAATGGGAGGGGTTAGCAAACAAAGGGTGTCCTCGCGCCATGTTTAAGCTCTTTCCTCTTCCGGGAGTCTTTGTTGGTTGGGTCCACATTGCGGCATCATAACTGCCCAGAGATTATGTCGTTGAGGTGTGACCCCCATGATTTGCTGCATCATACCAGTGCCATAGCGAGACGGAAGTATGTGCGACATTGCCAACATATATGGGAAGCATTCCGCAATACCATACGAGCATAGTCACGGCAGTGTGGAAACGGATGATGTTGCTGGTAGTATAACTCCACAAATTGTCTTCCACAGCAATCCTCACCCACTGGGGCATAAAAATATCGGGAGTGCATCTGAAAAGGTGCAATGCTGTAGCCCCCTTGATGGTCAGGGTGAGTGCTATCTAGGTCCAAAGATGGACTGCATGTGTCCAGCCAAGTCTCCATTTGGTTATTCTACACAACACATAAGGAAGTGTTCAGATTTTTTTATTTAAGGAAGTGTTCAAATTTTTTTATTTAATGCAAGTTGAATGAAGAATGCTAGTATGTACAGGCATGACGGAAATAGAGCTAATAGATTCGATAGATGAATTGCCAAAAAGTAGCTTTTGTAGCATGATAGCTCTTTCAAGAATGAGTTTGCTTTTGGATGTAACATTATGCAAATTGTTTGTGGGGTGTTGACGTATGGCACAGGTTCCTTTTTGTTGGACTCTTTTTGGTACCCCTTTTAGAGTACGTGCAAGAGATTGAAGTTTAGTCGGAGGTGAGATTATAGTGATAGGCATAGGAAATGCATTGGGACAAATAGGAGGAGGTGTGAATGGAGATGTTTGAACACTTCTAATCTTTGGCAACCATATGGCAGCTGTGTTCTTGCCATCCCATTGGGCTTTCAAAATTTTCTTGGGTCTTCAAAGTGCCCAACTCTAACACCTATACCTGTAGACTTATGGCTGGTAATGTAATTTGATTAGGGAAAGAGTAGAATACCGACGACATTCTAAATAGTTGGAGTTGTAGGAAGAACGCTCTTTCCTTGATAGTCAGGGAGTCTACTTGTGGAGGAGCCTGATTGAAAGTTGTCGGCTTTGTAAGACAAACTTTGACATTGCTTGTGTTTTGAGGAATAGACTCTGAACTTGATTCGGTTGCAATATCCTCCTTCTGATGTGTTGCCTCTGAGATAGAAGTGAGTAAATGTACCCACTTGCCTTTTTCTTCCCATGTCAGTTTGGAGTATCCCTTCCTGTTCGAGACCTTCTAATGATGTCCGATTGACGCGTCAGCTTGGTGGTTCTAATCCATGATCTACCTAAAACAATATCCACCACTGCTTGGCTCTTGTTAGCAACATAAAAAGTCACGTGCATAGATTGATCCTAAATGGACATATTAATACAGCACTTGCCTAGGGCTGGGGTTTCATCACCAGAGAAACTCTGGAAGTTCAATGATGCATTGGTGAGCAATGGTTGGCCTAATGATGTCCACGCTTCATAAGACAAAACATTGTAGTCGGCTCCCGAATCTATAAGTGCAGACGCTGCAAAGATTGCTCTTTGAGTAGGGATCCTTACATCAATATGAAAGGGATCTACAAAGTCTTCATCATCATTCAAGTGGATGGCCATGATAGCTGCCTTGCGCTCTCGTGCTAGTGCTACTCTAGCCTTAGCTTCTTCTTTTGCTTGACTTTGTAACAAAGCTTGAGCTGTTTTATGCGTCTGACTAGCATGTATGCGTATCAGCATATCATTTGTTAGAGGTTCTTCATAGCGCTTCAAGCGACTACCATTGATGAAGTTAGTCATTGGCTCTCCGCCTAAGGTTTCCAACCTTACTGCACCACTCGCACTAAGCTCGTTGATCACAAATGGACGAAGTCCTTGCATTTTCAGCTTGCGTTTTTGTTTCTTCAATGTGTAAAGCAACACTAGATCACCTCTCCTGAAGCGACCTTTCTTCACATGCATATCATGCCAACGCTTTTGGCATCGTTTTTTAGCATACATGCCAATGACTGCCAATAGCCTTTCTTCATCTAGCCTCTCCAATCCATCGATCCGTGAAGAGAATTCATGATCCGTGTAAGATTCCTCCCCCAGCCCCTTTTTGATGTCCAGCATATTCCCCTATAATCAATCCCTCTTCAGAAATATAAAGACCTTATTTCTAACTGTTTTAACCTAGAGAGAGAAAATATTCTAGAGAGAGAATATTCAGATTTTTGATATTTTTGGATAGAAAATTATCTCATCTTATTAAAATAAGTTCACCTGAAATAGAAATTCAAAAAGAACTTTCCAATGTGCAATTAGAATTTATTAGAAATGGGTATAAAGGACCTTAGCCTAAGGGTCTAGATTTTCAAAAAAATTTGAATTATGGTCCAATTAAGGTTCCTATGGGCCAATAGCATCAATCCATGTGTAGGGAGGAGATAAATCCAATTTGTAAAAGAAGATACCCAAAAATGAGTAAATGCTCACATAAGATGAAGAGTTGAAAATGTACAAGGTTTATTAGTAAAAAAACTATGAGCAATATTAAAAATATGAGATATTTTAGGTATCCAAAAATGAGTAAATGCTCACATAAGATGAAGAGTTGAAAATGTACAAGGTTTATTAGTAAAAAACTATGAGCAATATTAAAAATATGAGATATTTTGGGTATAATGATTTCATTTTGACACATATGTAAGGAAGGGGAGTTCTTTAAAGGAGGTGCATATTTCACATAAGATGAAGAGTTGAAAATGTACAAGGTTTATTAGTAAAAAACTATGAGTAATATTAAAAATATGAGATATTTTGGGTATCCAAAAATGAGTAAATGCTCACACAAGATGAAGAGTTGAAAATGTACAAGTTTTATTAGTAAAAAACTATGAGCAATATTAAAAATATGAGATATTTTGGGTATAATGATTCCATTTTGACACATATGTAAGGAAGGGGAGTTCTTTAAAGGAGGTGCATATTTCACATGCTTGAATGAGTTTTAAACTCATAAAAATTGAGATATTTCATCTCTCCTCTCTCCTAATTCAAGTCTAGTTACAAAAAGTTAGCTTAATTGACCTAAAAATGGTCAAAATTTGACCAAACTGAGTTGGAAAATTCTAGAATCAGTTTGTTTGGTTAGGAGCTCACTTTTCCCTATAAATAGAGGCCTTCCCCTTTGTTGAAACTTAACAATGTTTAATGCATTGTTACTCTACTTCACCTAAGCCAAGAACTGTGAATTCATTAATAATTCACTAGTTTTTGACACTTCCTTCTTTCTTCAATCCCCATTGGTGGCTCCATCAACATACTAAACCAATTAATTGGTTGGGGCCTCTACCATGAACAAAGAATCAAGCAATTTGTAAGGTAATTAGTGAATTTTGATCATTTTCTATAATCTCTCAATGTTTCTCTCTTCTCAACCCCTCTCAAGCTTGAGAAGCTTAATTGGAATGGTTTTTGAATGTTATTAAAGTTAATTGATGAATGGTAGTACTTGAATTACATAAATTAATGAATGTTATTGAAGTTAATTGATTAATGATAGTTAAGAATTACATAAATTTTCATTTCTCATGACCTATTCTCAATCCAAGTGAAGCTTTTCATAAAGCTTTTTCCTAATTTAAGATTAATCTATGCTTGAGGCCAAATTAATGGCTTTTTCTATGCTTTTAGTTTATGTATTTCATGAATATTGATGATTCAATCCATTATGGATTAATGATCCAATTAGGGATCATTCTAATTATTTTCTTAATGATAAGCTTTATCCCTTAGAAAAATTGAGATTTATCAGTCTCATAGCAGCGGAGCTATGGTAAAATTTTTATAAAAATTATGCATAAAATAATTTCATTCAAAGCATGAAAAGAGGACTTCCTACCATATTCTAGGAATTATCATCCTAGATTAATTAAAAGATATTCATTGTAATCATAGAGAAATTGATTTTTATATTATGCAAAATTGATTTTCATGCATAGAGGTATGCATAAAAGGTTATTATTTTAACATAAAAGTGTTACTTTTATCATAATTGAATTTCATGCATAGAGATGAATTTCATGCATAGAGGTATGCATAAGAGATGAATATTTTATTATAAAAGAGTTACTTTTAGCATAATTGAATTTCATGCATAGAGGTATGCATAAGAGATGAATATTTTATTATAAAAGAGTTACTTTTAGCATAATTGAATTTCATGCATAGAGGTATGCATAAGAGATGAATATTTTATTATAAAAGAGTTACTTTTAGCATAATTGAATTTCATGCATAGAGGTATGCATAAGAGATGAATATTTTATTATAAAAGAGTTACTTTTAGCATAATTGAATTGCATGCATAGAGGTATGCATAAAAGATGATTATTTTATTATAAAAGTGTTACTTTTAGCATAATTGAATTTCATGCATAGAGGTATGCATCAAAGATGGTTATTTTATTATAAAAGTGTTACTTTTAGCATAATTGAATTTCATGCATAGAGGTATGCATAAAAGATGATTATTTTATTATAAAAGTGTTACTTTTAACATAATTGAATTTCATGCATAGAGGTATGCATAAAAGATATGGGAAGTGATAAGATGTGATAAGATGCATATGAGATGAGTTAGGATGTGATAAGATGAGTTAAGTAAGAAGTGATAGGATGTGTATGGGATGAGGTAGAAGTGTATGTGATGGGATAAGATGTATATGGGTTGTGATAGGGTGAGAATATGGATGTGAATGTGGATGGGTATGTATGGATGTATGCATGTAGATGTGGATGCATGAATGTGGATGTATGGATGTGAATGAGGATGTGGATGTGGATGCATGGATGTAAATGTGGATGTGTATGTATGGATGTATGCATGTAGATGTGAATGTGAATGTGGATGTATGGATGTGAATGAGGATGTGGATGTAGATGCATGGATGTAGATGTGGATGTATGCATGTAGACGTAGATGTATGGATGTGAATGAGGATATGGATGTATGCATGGAGATGTGGATGTATGCATGTAGATGTAGATGTATGGATGTGAATGTGGATGTAGATGTGGATGTATAGATGTGAATGGGAATGTGGATGTGGATGTATGTATGTATGTGGATGTGGATGTATGAATGAGGACATGATAGTGGATGTATGCATGTGGATGTGGATGTATGGATGTGGATATGGATGTGTATGTATGAATGTGGATATGGGATGTGGATGTATAAATGAGGATGTGAAAATGGAGGTAAACATGTAGATGTGGATGTATGGATGTGAATGTGGATGTGGATGTGGATGTATGGATGTGGATATGGATGTAAATATATGATATGTGATGTGAAGGAATCTGAAGTGAAGAGATGGAAAATGATGTGATTGGATGAGTACACATATAAATGGAATGTGGAATAAGTAATGTGGATTAATGAGGGATAATGTGGAAAAATGAGAGTTAATATAAAAATTGTATTTGTAAACTGTTTGTAAATGCTGTTTGTAAATGGTTGTTTTATGTCAAGAATGTTGGGGAAGCATTTTGACCGTCTTGTGATTAAGGTCGTGGAGACCTATCTGATAAAGTTGTAACTGCTGACGGAGAGTCAATGGAGGACGTCTCGCATAACAAGGTCGGCCGAGGTCTTGACCAGCCTCGGCTCGATTAAAATGGTGAGCTTCCGGTAGTACGGTGGATGAGGGACCAAGGAAGCGGCCTATGAGTGAAGCGCTAGGTCACCTGCGAAGGATCCTAGAGGGTGCTGACCATACGGTGCTCGGGCTCTGGGTCACCCAGGATACCCACGCGTGCGTCGAGGAAGATATTGGAACAAGGAGTAAGAGTTGTTTTGTGAAACCGGGCATGGATCTGGTTGATTGACCTTGCTGGTCTTCAATGGATGAGTCCATGGCTCTTTATATGGATCTGTTGGTTGATCTTGCTGATCTGGTTGATTGACCTTGCTGGTCTTCAATGGATGAGTCCATGGCTCTTTATATGGATCTGTTGGTTGATCTTGCTGATCTTCAACGAGAGTCCACCTTGATTTTTATAAGTGATTATATTGCTGAGTATTATGGGCTAGGAACTATTGAAAAGGCCCCTGAGTGGACAGGTGGTGAGCGTTCTAGTTGCCAATGATGCCATAGATACTCTGATGAAGGACTGATGGGAAACTATGAATCAACCGGATAAATTGGAAGATTGTGATCAGTGGCACTATGGTTTCATTAAAGGATTGTTTTAAAGTTAGCTGATGTTGAGAAAAAGGTAATTTCATATTGGGTGTGTAAGTGGTGTGACTAGTTTTATGTTTGCATGAAATTCCGGCTAGGGGGCCTTGGAACTCTTTTCCTTGGTACCCGGGACAAAACCTAACCAAATTCCTAATTGGATCCCATCACTATAGTGGTTGGCTAACCCATGGGATTGGATGGGGTTAGGCTGGACTGATGGATCCGTAAATCGAGACTCAATTTTTGTTATTACGATAGATAAAGTAAATCCCGGACAGTAATTGTTCTATGGATTGGAATCAACGGCTGTGCCTCTTGAATGGGGAAAAAAGCGTTGATCCTAATGATCCAAGTGCAAGTTTCTTCCTTGATCTGACCGAGTATACTTATAGATACAGTCGGATCAACTTGATCAGTAATGATCTTGACTACGTTTAGAGTAAAAAGATATCCTGGTGGAATCGCCCGTGCTTTCCGGGTAAAGGAAGTTTTTTCGGGTTCGGTTTTAGAACAACCGTCGGATTAGTCTCTTATCCGAATATCCGTGGGCGAGGCTCGGGACCCCTGTCCCGCGCGAGAAGTGCTACTTCCGCTGCCAGTACCCCGAATCTGTTGCTCGGTGGAAACAGGGATCTTACAGTTGGTATCAGAGCCATTCGGCTAATAAAGATCAACTGAGAAGACAAATATGTCAAAAATTTATCAAGAAGCACAAAAAGGTTGTAATTGTGGTGATATAATTCATACAATTTGATATTCAAACTGAAATTCGTAATTTGGTAATTGGGTCTTCAGATGGAAGTACCACAATTATATAGAATCCCTGACTTGCTTGAGGCCTAGACATGATGGTATTTACCTTATAATTCCAAGGGCCATGACTACCGTATATACCGAGAGTATAACTGCAGCTCTTTACTGACAGTATATACGAGTAAATCTAAGACTTGAAATTATAAGCGTTAATGCTATCCAGATGATGAATTCGAATGTGGTTGATATGATTTTTAATTCTGTTTGACAACTGATGAAATTGATTTGGATCTCGATTGGAAAATGATGAATTCTGAAATTTAGTTGAAATGTAATAAGTTGAGCGAAACCACAATGAGAATGAATGGGACGAGTCCCTGTGATGATATTCATAACTGGAATGATGATAATGATTTCAGCAAATCACTATGAGATTAGTGGTTTGGATTGTGCTGTCAAATTGCTACTATTAACACTTGAGACGATAGATTAAGTTAAGGGATGACAAATTGAGAACTTGCTTAACTAAAATTCCTATGGAGGAATGTTCAGAAGGAAAATTTTTGGTCTAATGGACCATTATCGTGTTAAAGATATGAATGATATGATCTGAATGAATTGTTATTTAATGATGAGTTCTATATAAGGGATAGTTATCCCCGTATTCTGTTGGGTTGACCAGAATATAAGGAACCCCAGAATAAATTGGATCTTAAGAAAAAGAGTTGTCCTCTACTTTGCGAGATGACATCTCACACTTTTTAAGTGGGGTAGAATGTAAGATTCTTCCCAGTTTTTGAGGTATTCAGAAATAAGAAACTCCTTTCTGATCTTATAACTATTCTCTCTCTAATATATAAATTTTTGACAGAATCATGAGACGAGGAAACTGTAGCCGTCAACAGCCAGACCCTGTCTCTGAAGATGACGAACTTGACCCTGATGTTCACAAGGCTCCTCATAGGACTCAGCCAGGACCCTTCAAAGGAGAAGGGGAGAACCTGGGTGAGACTGTGGAGAAATGGGTGGAAGCCATGGAAGAGTATTTTGACGTCACAGGTTATAATGAGCTGAGCAAAATGGCTCTTGGCCGGTTGAAAATAGTGGAAACAGCCAGGGTAGCATGGAGGAACCACTGTGACACCAACCGTCTGGACAGAAATACTCAATCCTGGAATGACCTAAAAACCTATTTGAGAAAGAGATTTTGTCCCCCTGGATTTTTGAAAACCAAAATGAACGAATTTTTAGAGCTAAAGCAGGAGAACAAAACCATTGAAGAATATCACCAGGCCTTTGCTCTTCTACTCAAATACTCACCACCTCTAGATGAAGAACAGCTCATGGCCAGGTTCATTCGGGCAATGAATGAACCCTTGGACACACTGGTCAAAAATGCCAAACTAGTGTCCATGGCTGAAGCAGTAAAAATGGCAAAGGATTTTGCCAAAGCCTTTGTAGTAAAGGTCCCGCCAAAGCCTGCACCCTCTAACTTTAAAAGATTCCAAACCCAGGAAAGTACTTCAAACTTTCCACCCCCAAAGAGGCAGCAAGGGCCGATTCAGAATCAAGATGTAGGAAGATTCCAAAGTGAAGGAAGACCCTTCCCCCAGAATACTTTCTCAGGAGGACCACCTATTTTAAGGATTCAGAACGATGAGCTCAGAAGTGAGAACCGGTGTTTTGGATGCCAAGGTTTTGGTCATCAGTTAAAAGACTGCCCAACTCCTGCCATGTCAAGGGGACAGGGAAGTCTAGGACCCCGAATTCAGAGACCAATCCCTTCATATACCAGTCTAATCAAGATCCGTCTTGCCCAAGCCAGGGTAACCCCAGAAGAACTCAACCATCTGCCTCTATCCAGAGTAACCTCAGAACTCCTTTCCAGAACAGGGGCAACCAAAGAGAAAGAATTCCACCTCAGACTGCACAGCAGCCAGAGCAGTCATAATTTCAGAAGAAGTAGAAGAGGAAAAAAGGGCAGATCTATACTGCAATTGAAAACCAAGGGCTTAACCGATAGTTCTCAAGTCATCCATACTCCAGCAGAATACCAGGGAAAAAAAATCGACCGTCCACTTCCAAGGCGTAACGTTGAAAGTGATTGAAGAAGAAGAAGAAAATGAAAGAGATCATACTCCACCTGCGAGATGAGAACATCTCGCGTTTTTTAAGTGGGGTAGAATGTAAGATTCCTCCCCCAGCCCCTTTTTGATGTCCAGCATATTCCCCTATAATCAATCCCTCTTCAGAAATATAAAGACCTTGTTTCTAACTGTTTTAACCTAGAGAGAGAAAATATTCTAGAGAGAGAATATTCAGATTTTTAATATTTTTGGATAGAAAATTATCTCATCTTATTAAAATAAGTTTCCCTGAAACAGAAATTCAAAAAGAACTTTCCAATGTGCAATTAGAATTTATTGGAAATGGGTATAAAGGACCTTAGCCTAAGGGTCTAGATTTTCAGAAATTTTTGGATTATGGTCCAATTAAGGTTCCTATGGGCCAATAGCATCAATCCATGTGTAGGGAGGAGATAAATCCAATTTGTAAAAGAAGATACCCAAAAATGAGTAAATGCTCACATAAGATGAAGAGTTGAAAATGTACAAGGTTTATTAGTAAAAAACTATGAGCAATATTAAAAATATGAGATATTTTGGGTATCCAAAAATGAGTAAATGCTCACATAAGATGAAGAGTTGAAAATGTACAAGGTTTATTAGTAAAAAACTATGAGCAATATTAAAAATATGAGATATTTTGGGTATAATGATTCCATTTTGACACATATGTAAGGAAGGGGAGTTCTTTAAAGGAGGTGCATATTTCACATAAGATGAAGAGTTGAAAATGTACAAGGTTTATTAGTAAAAAAACTATGAGCAATATTAAAAATATGAGATATTTTGGGTATTCAAAAATGAGTAAATGCTCACACAAGATGAAGAGTTGAAAATGTACAAGGTTTATTAGTAAAAAACTATGAGCAATATTAAAAATATGAGATATTTTGGGTATAATGATTCCATTTTGACACATATGTAAGGAAGGGGAGTTCTTTAAAGGAGGTGCATATTTCACATGCTTGAATGAGTTTTAAACTCATAAAAATTGAGATATTTCATCTCTCCTCTCTCCTAATTCAAGTCTAGTTGCAAAAAGTTAGCTTAACTGACCTAAAAATGGTCAAAATTTGACCAAACTGAGTTGGAAAATTCTAGAATCAGTTTGTTTGGTTAGGAGCTCACTTTTTCCTATAAATAGAGGCCTTCCCCTTTGTTGAAACTAAACAATGTTTAATGCATTGTTACTCTACTTCACCTAAGCCAAGAACTGTGAATTCATTAATAATTCACTAGTTTTTGACACTTCCTTCTTTCTTCAATCCCCATTGGTGGCTCCATCAACATACTAAACCAATTGATTGGTTGGGGCCTCTACCGTGAACAAAGAATCAAGCAATTTGTAAGGTAATTAGTGAATTTTGATCATTTTCTATAATCTCTCAATGTTTCTCTCTTCTCAACCCCTCTCAAGCTTGAGAAGCTTAATTGGAATGGTTTTTGAATGTTATTAAAGTTAATTGATGAATGGTAGTACTTGAATTACATAAATTAATGAATGTTATTGAAGTTAATTGATTAATGATAGTTAAGAATTACATAAATTTTCATTTCTCATGACCTATTCTCAATCCAAGTGAAGCTTTTCATAAAGCTTTTCCCTAATTTAAGATTAATCTATGCTTGAGGCCAAATTAATGGCTTTTTCTATGCTTTTAGTTTATGTATTTCATGAATATTAATGATTCAATCCATTATTTTCTTCATGATGAGCTTTATCGCTTAGAAAAATTGAGATTTATCAGTCATAGCAGCGGAGCTATGGCAAAATTTTTATAAAAATTACACATAAAATAATTTCATTCAAAGCATGAAAAGAGGACTTCCTACCATATTCTAGGAATTATCATCCTAGATTAATTAAAAGATATTCATTGTAATCATAGAGAAATTGATTTTTATATTATGCAAAATTGATTTTCATGCATAGAGGTATGCATAAAAGATTATTATTTTAACATAAAAGTGTTACTTTTATCATAATTGAATTTCATGCATAGAGATGAATTTCATGCATAGAGGTATGCATAAGAGATGAATATTTTATTATAAAAGAGTTACTTTTAGCATAATTGAATTTCATGCATAGAGGTATGCATAAGAGATGAATATTTTATTATAAAAGAGTTACTTTTAGCATAATTGAATTGCATACATAGAGGTATGCATAAAAGATGATTATTTTATTATAAAAGTGTTACTTTTAGCATAATTGAATTTCATGCATAGAGGTATGCATAAAAGATGATTATTTTATTATAAAAGTGTTACTTTTAACATAATTAAATTTCATGCATAGAGGTATGCATAAAAGATATGGGAAGTGATAAGATGTGATAAGATGCATATGAGATGAGTTAGGATGTGATAAGATGAGTTAAGAAGTGATAGGATGTGTATGGGATGAGGTAGAAGTGTATGTGATGGGATAAGATGTATATGGGTTGTGATAGGGTGAGAATATGGATGTGAATGTGGATGGGTATGTATGGATGTATGCATGTAGATGTGGATGCATGAATGTGGATGTATGAATGTGAATGAGGATGTGGATGTGGATGCATGGATGTAAATGTGGATGTGTATGTATGGATGTATGCATGTAGATGTGAATGTGAATGTGGATGTATGGATGTGAATGAGGATGTGGATGTAGATGCATGGATGTAGATGTGGATGTATGCATGTAGATGTAGATGTATGGATGTGAATGAGGATGTGGATGTATGCATGGAGATGTGGATGTATGCATGTAGATGTAGATGTAGATGTATGGATGTGAATGTGGATGTAGATGTGGATGTATAGATGTGAATGGGAATGTGGATGTGGATGTATGTATGTATGTGGATGTGGATGTATGAATGAGGACGTGATAGTGGATGTATGCATGTGGATGTGGATGTATGGATGTGGATATGGATGTGAATATGGATGTGTATGTATGGATGTGGATATGGATGTGTATGTATGAATGTGGATATGGAATGTGGAAGTATAAATTAGGATGTGAAAATGGAGGTAAACATGTGGATGTATGGATGTGGATGTGGATGTATAGATGTGGATATAGATGTAAATATATGATATGTGATGTGAAGGAATCTGAAGTGAAGAGATGGAAAATGATGTGATTGGATGAGTACACATATAAATGGAATGTGGAATAAGTAATGTGGATTAATGAGGGATAATGTGGAAAAATGAGAGTTAATATAGAAATCGTATTTGTAAAGTGTTTGTAAATGCTGTTTGTAAATGGCTGTTTTATGTCAAGAATGCTGGGGAAGCATTTTGACTGTCTTGTGATTAAGGTCATGGAGACCTATCTGATAAAGTTGCAACTGCTGACGGAGAGTCAATGGAGGACGTCTCACGTAGCAAGGTCGGCCGAGGTCTTGACCAGCCTCGGTTCGATTAAAATGGTGAGCTTCCGGTACGGTGGATGAGGGACCAAGGAAGCGGCCTATGAGTGAAGCGCTAGGTCACCTGCGAAGGATCCTAGAGGGTGCTGACCATACGGTGCTCGGGCTCTGGGTCACCCAGGATACCCACGCGTGCGTCGAGGAAGATATTGGAATAAGAAGTAAGAGTTGTTTTGTGAAACCGGGCATGGATCTGGTTGATTGACCTTGCTGGTCTTCAATGGATGATTCCATGGCTCTTTATATGGATCTGTTGGATGATCTTGCTGATCTTCAACGAGAGTCCACCTTGATTTTTATAAGTGATTATATTGCTGAGTATTATGGGCTAGGAACTATTGAAAAGGCCCCTGAGTGGGCAGGTGGTGAGCGTTCTAGTTGCCAATGATGCCATAGATACTCTGATGAAGGAATGATGGGAAACTATGAATCAACCGGATAAATTGGAAGATTGTGATCAGTGGCACTATGGTTTCATTAAAGGATTGTTTTAAAGTTAGCTGATGTTGAGAAAAAGGTAATTTCATATTGGGTGTGTAAGTGGTGTGACTAGTTTTATGTTTGCATGAAATTCCGGCTAGGGGGCCTTGGAAATCTTTTCCTTGGTACCCGGGACAAAACCTAACCAAATTCCTAATTGGATCCCATCACTACAGTGGTTGGGGTGTTGGCTAACCCATGGGATTGGATGGGGTTAGGCTGGACTGATGGATCCGTAAATCGAGACTCAATTTTTGTTATTACGATAGATAAAGTAAATCCCGGACAGTAATTGTTCTATGGATAAGAATCAATGGTTGTGCCTCTTGAATGGGGAAAAAAGTGTTGATCCTAATGATCCAAGTGCAAGTTTCTTCCTTGATCTGACCGAGTATCCTTATAGATACAGTCGGATCAACTTGATCAGTAATGGTCTTGACTACGTTAGAGTAAAAAGATATCCTGGTGGAATCGCCCGTGCTTTCCGGGTAAAGGAAGTTTTTTCGGGTTCGGTTTTGGAACAACCGTCGGATTAGTCTCTTGTCCGGATATCCGTGGGCGAGGCCCCGAGTGTGGGACCCCTGTCCTGCGCGAGAAGTGCTACTTCCGCTGCTAGTACCCCGAATCTGTTGCTCGGTGGGAACAGGGATCTCACAATCCGTCCACTCAAGTTGTTTCGCAACTCGAAGTGTAGGTACAATAAATTCTATCGGAAGGATAGCGTCCAATCCAAAAACTAGATTGAAAGGTGTCGTGCCTATGGACGTTTTGTAAGCAATTCGGTAAGCCCATAGAACTGAGTGAAGTTTCTGTTCCCAATCTGTTCTATGTCAGCCAATTGCAAAAGCCGAAGCATCTATATGTACGTGGAATAAATTATCCCAATCCGGCGACCTGAGAATAGGTGCCGTCACTAATGCTTTCTTCAGCTTTTCAAAGGTTTCTTCACAATCCTCTGTCCATTCAAATACAACAAGAAGTGTGTATAATGGCCATGCTATTTCAGCGTACATGTAGATAAATCTACGATAGTAGCCGCAATGACCCATGAAAACTTGTACCCCTTTTGCATTGTAAGGTCTAGGTAGCTCAACAATAACAGCTATCTTTTCCGCATCTGTGGATATACCATTCCTAGACACTGTGGCCTAGAATCTTCCCTTGCCTAACCATAAACTTGCATTTTTCAGGGTTAAGGCATATGCGATACACTCTGCATTTCTCGAAGATTTTTTTGAGATGCTCTATGTGTTCTTCTCTGTCGATGGAATGCACACACAAGTCATCCATGAATATTTCAAGAAATAATCGCAGGTATTCTTTGAACGCATGGCTCATCAGCCTCTGAAAGGTGGCTGGAGCGTTAGTCAAACCAAAAGGCATGACTCTATATGCAAACACTCTCCATTCTGTAGCAAATGTGGTTTTATGTTGATCCTTGGGATCAATAGATACCTAGTTGTAGCCTGAAAATCCATCAAGAAAACTGTATGCCTTCTTACCAGCTACCCTCTCCATGATCAGTGAGTGGAAGCGGATAGTGGTCCCGGACAGTATAGCAGCATTTACTTTCTTTAGATTGACACATACTTGTAGTTTTCCATTCTTCTTAGGTACTACCACAATCGGTGAAACCCATTCTGTATGTTCAATCTCATAAATAAATTCAGCAGCTTACAGCTTGTCAATCCCTTCTTTGATCTTTTTGGCAAAATTATCGTTATACGTATAAGGACGCTGCTTGGACGGCTTGGCATCTTCTCGCATGGGAATTGTATGCTGGCAGATCTTTGGATCTACCCCTTTAAGGTCTTTGTAACTCCAAGCAAATATGTCTCGATACTCTCTCAGAGTAGAGATTAGCAATTCTTCCTCCGCTTGTGTTAAGTCTGTGGAAATCCACACGTTACGTGGCTCTTCGCTTGGTTCTGCCAGGTCCATTTTCTTGGCGTCCTCATGGCCATCATAAGAAACTCCTGGTTCCTCAGGTTTCTGTCGAATAGGTTGTTGCAAGACTATTTTCTAATCTTGTATGGTGAATTTCTTGAAGTTTGAGGGGATATTTGTGGTATCCTCTTCTTCCTTTGAGTTATCACTCATGGAAGACCATGCTGCTTTGAGTTATCACTCATGGAAGACCATGCTGCTTTTAGCATTTTCTTCCGTTCTTGCACTAGAGCTTTACGCTCCACTCTCGTCATGGTGCTTTGTTCAGTCTTGACTGAATGCACTGAAGCCTTAGATTTTAGCTTCGGTTTCCATTTCCTCTTCTTCTTTGGGTTGTCACTCTCCTTCTCGTTTAGCTTTTGCACTAATTGAAAGCCGTATCTCCATTTCATCTCGTCTTTGATGCAATCATCAGCTCCCAAGTAGTACAAGTACTCGTTCTTCCCTACAAAGGTTGGAGGTGGGATAAAGTCTTCTTTATCCACATCTTCTCTTTCTTTTTGTTGTTGTTATCTCTTTTCCTTGACTTCCTGTTTGCGAAACTTCCGGTGACTCTTGCAAAACTTACGTTTCGGTTTGTCACTAGGAATACTCAGCAAGACCTCTCTGCCCTTTAATAACAATCTTATCTTCTCTAACTCTGATTCAAGGACTATGGCATCGTCATCAGAATCCTTCCCATCAGAGGATTCTAAGCATCTATCCTGATCTCCGTCAGCTGAGCTGTACTCAAGAGGGGATACTTCCTCTACAGATACCATATCTCCTGGCAATAATGATTTGTTTGCTTCATACCTAGGGGCTTCTTGAGGTTCCTCTGCATAGATCGGTCTTAGCATTCTTACGGGAATAATGTCATACCCATCTAGATCACAGAACTATGTTTGCCTTGGCAATGCACAAGTGTCTATGGTAGCTAAAACATGGTTCCATTCTAAGGGATCTATCAAGTTCTCAGGAAAAGGTATAGGGATATACGCCTCATCTGTCACACTTATGTCTATGGTAACATTTCCAGGTTGCAAGTCTCGACAAGATGCTCCACAGATCCATAGATCAGCTCTTCCTTCAGACATAGTTGCTCCCGATGCTTCTGAAGAAGCAGAATCAAACTCATCCACAGGAGAGTGCGTCACATCTCGATAAGCATGGTTTTTCAGATTCACCCTCGTGGTTACATTCTCATGTCTGAGGTACAAGTAATTGTAACCCCAATCTTGAATCATTTTGAATTGGCACATGAATGGCCTTCCTAGGATCACTTCGTAATTTGTGTTCTTGTTGCCAAAGTCTATGGTAGCAAAGGTATGTCCGTACTAAATGCCACATGACTTGACCATAACGTTCTCAAGCAATCCTATGGGACTCTCTAGATTTTCGTCTGCCAATTGCAAACTCATCCTTGTACTTCTAATTGCAGGTTTTCCCCACATTTCCCATATAGTTTTTGTTGCTATACTCACCCCTGCTCCACTATCTAGAATAGCTATAGATTCAATCTTGTTGATCTCCACAGGAAGCGTAGTATTTCCTTCATCGTCTTCACAATGCTTGCCAACTTTGTTCACAGGAACCAGAATTGTTTGCTTAAGCATTAGCTTAGAATCCTTTGCCTTCAACGACTCCTTAACCTGGATGTTCTGGTTCCACAATCCTTGCTCAGTTAATTGTGTAGCCAATCAATCAAAAGCTTGAATTGCTTACCTTGGTACTCTGCTGGAGTCTGGAGGACTAAGAATTGACGGTTATTTCCCTGATGCTCTATTGCTGCATAGATTTGTCCTTTCTCTTCCTCCATTTCTTCAGCTATAGTGACAGCTCTGGTTGCTACAGTCTGAGGTGGAACTCTCTCTCTTTGGTTCTAATTTTTTGGGAGGGAGTTCAGAGACTGCTTTGCATGGAGGCTACAGGAGGCTGAGCTAGCACTCTTTTGGGGTTACCTTGATTGTGGCGCGGGGGACCCTGATTGGACTGATATGAAGGAGTATGTCTTTGAATTCTAGGACCTTGGCTTCCTTGGCCCACAGAAGGAGATGGGAAATCCTTGAGCTGGTGCCCAAATCCCTGGCATCCGAAGCATCTGTTCTTGCTTCGAAGCTCTTCCTTTTGCATTCTTGATGAGAAGACCGGAGTTCCTAAGAATATACTTTGAGGAAAAGGTCTTCCTTCATTCCTAAAGGTTCCCGTTTCCACATTCTGGTTGGGACCTTGGTGTCTCTTTGGAGGCAGAAAGTTGGAAGAACTTCCCGGTGTCTGAAATCTTTTGAACGATGAGGGAGCTTGCTTTGGCGGGACTTTCACAATGAAGGCTTTGGCAAAGTCCTTCGTCATTCTGATAGCTTCTTCCATGGATACTGGCTTGGCATTCTTGACCAGTGTGTCTAAGGGTTCATTCATTCCCCAAATGAACCTGGCCATGAGTTGCTCTTCATCTAGAGGTGGTGAATATTTGAGTAGAAGAGAAAATGCTTGGTGATATTCTAGTGGTGTCAAATCCATTAATCAGTGAAGCAAAGGAGAAAATCATGCAGGATAAATTTTTTACCCCTATTGCTACCCTTCTGATGCAAGAAAGCAAGACTCCTCAGGAAATGAGTCGAGTTCTTGGGTACAAATTGGATGAAGGATGCATGTACTATAATAATCGGCTATGTATCCCCAATGATGAGGGAATAAAGGGGAGAATTGTGAGAGAAGCCCATGATAGCCTGATAGCTAGACATCCAGGGTTTATAAAAACCTATATATGTCTGTTAAGAAAAGCTTCTTCTGGTGGCCAGGACTCAAAAAGGATATACTTGATCATGTGCAAAAATTCTTAATGTGTCAGAGAGTCAAGGCAGAGAGAGTCAAGATGCCAGGTAAACTACAACCTCTAGACATTCCACAGATGAAGTGGGAATGTATCAGTATAGACTTTGTCACTGGATTACCTTCAGTGCAATCAGGTTACAACTCCATTTTTGTGGTAGTTGACAGACTAACCAAAGTTGCCCATCTAATTCTAGTGAAAGAAACATACACTGCAGTGGATGTTGCCAGAGTTTTCCTTTAAAAAATCTTCAGATTGCATGACTTACCCAGGAGGATAGTAAGTGACAGAGATCCCAAATTCACATCGAAATTCTAGACTGCATTCTTCGAAGCAGTAGCAACTTTCTTGGATCTCAGCATAGCCTATCACCCCAAAATAGATGGCCAGACTGAAACAGTGAATCAGGTAATTGAAGATATCCTTCGGTCATGTTGCGGTGGCAGGGAACCCAAGAAGTGGTTAAGCCATTTGCATCTGGTTGAATTTGCTTACAATGCTTCTTATCATCGAAGCATTGGAATGAGTTCTTTCAAAGCTTTGTATGGACAAGATTGCTTTACACCGTTGACTTGGTCTGACCCATTGATCAGAGTCGAAATGTCCAGACAAATATTGATGACATGGACCAGCATATGCAATCAATCCGTAAAGATATAAAGGCAGCCCAAGACAGGAAAAAGCAGTATGCAGATAAAAAGAGATCAGAGAGAGAGTTTGAATAATCAAATATGGTCTTCATTCGTGTACGACCAAAAAGAGTTCCTTATCCTTAGGGAAGTACAAGAAGCTCTCTCCCAGATAATGTGGGCCATATGCTATTATAAAGATAGTGGGCGATCTAGCCTACAAACTTCTTCTGCCTCCCCATCTCAAGGTACATAATGTATTCCATGTCAATTTACTTAAGAAATATGTACCCAGCCCGAGTCACATGCTTGATGATGAACAATTAATATCTCCGATGACTCAAGGCCAGATGGTACTCCAACCTGAGGAAATCCTTGACATTCGGGAGAAGATTGTCAGGAGCAGAGTCCTAAGAGAATTCTTAGTAAAGTGGAAGTTCTTCCCTCTAGAAGATGCCACCTGGGAGAAAGAAGAAGAGTTGGTGAAGGATTACCCCCACTTTGCGAGATGAGGACATCTCACGTTTTTCAAGTGGGAGAGGATGTAAGATTCCTCCTCAATCTGAATAATGAATAAGCCTTTACTTCATTACCCTATAATCATTCCCTGTTTCTGAATACAAGAAAATATTATTTTTCCTTGTTTTGCCTAGTGAGATAAAAATTTCTAGAGAGTGGTAAATCAATATTGAGATATTTTTGGATATATAAATTCTACAAATATCAAAAATATATTTCTCTGAAACAAAAATTCAAAATAAATTTTCCAAGGTACAATTGGAATTAATTAAAAATGATTCAAAAGACCTTAGCCTAAGGGTCAAGATTTTCTAAAAAATTTAGATTATGGTCCAATTAAGGTTCCTATGGACAAATAAGATTAATCCAAGTGTTGGGATGAGATAAATCCAATGAATAAAAGAAAATACCCAAAAATGAGTAAATGCCCACATAAGATGAAGAGTTGACTGAGTACAAGATTTAGTAGTTAAAAATTATGAAATATTACTAAAAAAATGAGATATTTTGGAGTAATCATTCATTTTTGACACCTTGGTAAGGAAAGAGGGAGCCTTCAATGAGGCACCTATTTCACATGTATGGAGGAGTTTTTAACTCAAAAATAATAAGATATTTTTATCTCTCCTCTCTCCTGGATCAAACCAAATCAAAAAGGGAGTCAAACTGGTCCAAATCTTATCCAAATTCAGCCAAACTGAAGCTGGATGTAACATACCCATCATCACTAATAAAGAAATGTCCATGTAATAGATGAATTTATGAGTTTTTATGGTATAAAAATCAATGATTTTATTAAATGAGCCATTTCTACTTAGAATCTTCAAAATCTGAGCCCAAATTTGGAATCTACGCATGATTTTACCCTAATATAGGATTTTACAGCATACAAAACGGACACCGGATCAAGCTTATACGTAAATTTTGGTTATTTTTAGTTAAAAGGAAATGACCTTTAAACCTTAATAAATGCATGATAGGGCGTCTGATCGATGAACGGTCTACACCCCAACGACCAAGGGAACATCCCGGACCAAAAAAAAAAATCACCCCCTGGGTGGTCCGGCACTCAAATCGAGGTCGATGCCCCAAATTTGGAGACCCCACCCCAAAAAAGGGACTGTACACACTTACCAGGGTGCCTGTACGATGGTCGCATAAGAACCAAAGGTCGACCACCCACTGTGTGGTCCACACGCACCGCTACGTGGACACCCATGCTACCTCTGACCAGATAAGGTACATGCATACCACTCCTTTCCCTCTTAACCACCACCGTACCTCTCCCCCAGAGCCATGTAGGCCACTGATCTATAGCCTTTGCCAGCACACCGTCCTTTCAACCTTGCTTTGCGCAGCGCCCACATCTTCCCCCCACAACTATATAAACCCCTGGGGTGCTCCATGGGCAGCACATCTCCAACATGGGCAATTCGATAAGCAGTGTCATCCCCTGTTTCAACAAAACGTAGTCTTTCAAGACTCTTCATTTCCTTGAACCACTCACTATGACTTGTCATGTGGTTCGAAGCACTTGAATCAACATACCATACATCATCCTTACATGCTGCTACATCATCTCCAGACACAATATTAACTACATGTTGCATAACAAACAACCTCTCAGTATCCTCATTATTTTTTCTAGAGGACGCATAGTTATTTTGCTGCACTTTTCCATTTCGCATAGTTATTTTTGTTGCACTTTTCCATTTCGCATGTCACTCTGTTTCTTATAGCAATGTGCCTACACATGTCTAGGCTTACAATAAAAATAGCCTCGTGTATCATTATGTTGCCTTTGCCAATTACCACGACCTTGTTGACTCCCCCTGCCTCTAAACTGGCCTCTTCCACTTGTGTGTTGTTGTAAATCCTAGGATTGTTGCTGCTTACTGACCATAATTCTGATTACCTATTCAGCCACACTATCTTGGCCATGTCTACGACCTCTACCTCTTCCTTTACCAAAACTTGTGTAAAAGGCCTACTGCTCTGAATTGTTTTTGTTTTGTGAAGATAGTTGATCATCACCCAAATTCTTCTGTTCGATGATCAGCATCATTGACACCAAATCTGTGAAGTTGGGAATGTTCTCTCGAGTTTGAATAGACATCTTGAATGCCTTGTATTATGGCCTGAGACCACATAGACACACTTCACCCAAATTCTTCTGTTCGATGATCAGCATCATTGACACCAAATCTGTGAAGTTGGGAATGTTCTCTCGAGTTTGAATAGACATCTTGAATGCCTTGTATTATGGCCTGAGACCACGTAGACACACTTCACCTTATCATCATCATTCAACAGAAACACCAATTGATACAAGGGATTCCGCAATGCCAGTGATCTTCAAGGCATAATCATTCACAGACATATTTTTCTTCTCCATAGTATGAAGCTCATTCTTTAACTGAATCTTTCGTGCCTTGGTGTTGGTTTTATATAGCTTCACCAAGGTGTCCCATGCCTCCTTAGGTGACTTGGTATCCTGTATATGCCCAATCATGGTGTCATGTATACTAATAGAAAGCCAATACATGACTTTCCTTGCTTCTTGATTCCAATTCTTGAATTCTTTTACATATGTAACAGTTGGATTAATCTCCGATATCTTTGATGTCTCCTCATGTTCACCTTCAATTTAGTCCCAATAACCTTTTCCCATCACGAAATTTGTCAATCGAAACCTCCAAGCATGGAAGTTGTTCTTGTCAAGCTTTATTCCATCATTTGAAATCTTGTTTGCAACATAAATTTACCAAAAACAACACTCTTGTTTGACTTGCACAAACTGTTGTATTCTCAGCACACTATACTACACCCAAAATATCACAACCAATGATCTCAATTTGCATACATACACCCAATGGCAACTTGAGACCTCTTTGCAGTACACATAGTGTCTGAACAACCAATCGCCCTTCTTGCAATTCCAAAAACAGAGTTCTGTAGAGAATCAAAACTTAACCACAGTGCCCCTGAATGCCTGCGAACTAAAAAACGGAGGTCCAGACACGCCCAAAATGCATTTTTAGCTAAAATTATACTGTCCAAGTCTTCTTATCATGTGAAAAGTTTGAGGCCTTCCACAAAGCTTTGGGCCTCTTCCCTATCAAAGAGATTGATTTGTAATCTATGTAAACCTTACAATTCCACTGGGTTTTTCCCTATGGCTATCCAGGTGTGAACGGGCACCTTAGGGTTAGTTAGTATATAAGCAACCTTACTCACTTTTTAGGGTTGCTTACTCATTTGTTCTCTTTGTACTTGTAGAGAGCTTTCATCTATCTCCGTTGAGCTTGCCATTCTCTCTCACACTCTACATCCTTGTGTTCTTTTCATTGAGAAGCACTAATTAATGTATATGTGCATTAGGCTAACTATATCTTTAACTAAGGCCTTGGTACATGATGAGAAACTAGAGTAATTTAATAATAAGTACCAAAGACTATGCCTTATTTCTTTGCAAGATTTTAATGCGTTGTTAGCTTAGAACACTTTATTTCACACCTACAAGCTAAGTGTCCCACACCTCAATATTAATTAGTCAAAAAATTGTAGACATAGATTCTATGATCAATGCTATATCATCAAGTCTATGGGTGTTATAAGGATCACCTCCCTTAGAGTCTACTGATCAACTCTTCTATCAATTAGATTAGCTAATTAAATTAAGAGGAACCTCAAGCTAGCAGTGGCCATCAAAAGTTTTAGTAATCCAAGAGGAGGAGAGGAATAGAGCTTATGACTTGTAGGATGAATTGCCTATCATGCCATGCGTATCTCATAAGAGGTTATCATTTTTTAAAGCTCAAATGTGAAGATGAATCGGGAAAAAATAAATCAGAGTCTTTGAAAAGTGAAAAGAAAAGCAACAACAACCATATCTTGAGCCTGAGAGCTAGGAAGCTTTAGACTCAAGCACAATTAGGTTACAAGATTGAGACTTGCAATTATAAAGAGGCTTGAGAGCTTGATTATTTTCTATTGCTCTTGAAATGTCCCCCTTTTATATGAGGAGAGTACAATTTGGCCTTTCTCTTGCATGTGGGGTAATTCTCAACTCTTATCACATTCTCTCTAGCTCTCAAGTCACCTCAAATCTCAACAACCCCTCTTGATGGTGACTTGACCTATCTTTGAGGCCTAGAGGTCATCTCTAGAGTGAGGTCCCCCCCTTGATAGAGACTTGACCTATCTTTGAGGTCTAGAGGTCTCTTCTAAGAGTAGGGTTACAAATTTCTGTTTCTTCTACCTTGGCTACCTCATCAGTGCTAGAGGGTAGGACATACAATGTTTTTTTAGAGGACAATTTTGGAGCTAGAGGCATCTTGAATTACATTTTCTGCCACAAAGTGATCTTCTTTCTCATATAGTTGTTTTCTTGATTCTGTTTGGAGTAGCAATGTTCTTCAAAGTTCCCAATCTTTCCACAAGAATTACAAATTATTTTTGGCTTGTTTTTGAAATGATAATTTGCAAAGATGTGACCAAGCTTGCCACAGTGATTACGTTTGACAGTTTTTCCTTTTCCAACATACAAAGCATCTTGATTTGTAAGATTCCTTCCTCCAGCTTTTGAGGTGTAAAGGTGTAAGAGCCTCCCCTTCTGTTCTTGTAATTATTCCCCTCTCTGAAATAGAAGAAAGATCTTGTTTTACCTTGTTTTGGCCTAGAGAAAGAAAATGTCTAGACAGAGATAATCCTAAATTGAGATATATTTGGATATAAAAATCCTCCTAGTGTCTAAAATGGATTCCCCTGAAAAAACAGGAGTTCAAAATGAACTTTCCAATGTGTAAGAACCTCCCCTTCTGTTCTTGTAATTATTCCCCTCTCTGAAATAGAAGAAAGATCTTGTTTTACCTTGTTTTGGCCTAGAGAGAGATAATCCTAAATTGAGATATATTCGGATATAAAAATCCTCCTCGTGTCTAAAATGGATTCCCCTAAAACAGGAGTTCAAAATGAACTTTCCAATGTGCATTAGGAATTAATTAAAAATGGTATAAGGGACCTTAGCCTAAGGGTCTACATTTTAAGAAATTTTTGGATTATGGTCCAATTAAGGTTCCAGTGGGCCAATTGGATTAATCTAAGTGTTGGGATGATATAAATCCAAAAGAATTTAAAAAAAATACCCAAAAATGAGTAAATACTCACATAAGATGAAGATTTGACTGAGTACAAGGTTTATTAGTTAAAAATTATGAGATATTACTAAAAAAAAAAGAGATATTACTAAAAAAAAAGACATATAGCATCAACTATGAGGAGATATCAGGATTGTAAAAGAATGGTAACTATGAGAGTGGTCATTGCATTGGTTACAAAGGGTTGGTCTTTACATCAGATAGATGTAAAGAATGCATTCTTGCATGGTGATATACAACAGAAGAAGTTTACTTGTGATGCAGCCACTAAGTTATGAGAGTGATGCACATTAAGATTTTGTGTGTAGGTTACACAAACTCTTGTATGGAAGTCTCCTAGAGCATGGTCAAACAAGATCGAGGAGTACCTTATTACATTGGATTTTAGATATCTAATACAGATTTTTCACTTTATGTGAAAAAGTTAGACATAGAGATCATTCTATTAGTCATTTTTGTGTGGATGACTTAATTATCATTGGTAATAGTAACACTAACATACATGATGTTAAAATGCTTTTAAAGCAAAAGTTTGAGATGAAAGATTTGGCGAGTTACAATATTTTCTTAGTATAGAGTTGGTGAGATCATCTAATGGCATTTTCCTATTTTCAGAGGTAGTATGGCTTGGACATGTTGTCCGAGTATGTCTTGGTATAGAGGTGGTGAGAGCACCTACTAATAGTATTTTTCTATTTGAAAAGTTAGTATAGATTGGACATGTTGTCTAAGTATGTCCAAGTATGGTATAACAGGCTATAAGCCTATTTCAATACCATTGGAGATGCGGTATTTCCTTGGTATAGAGGTGGTGAGATCACTTGATGGCATTTTACTATTACGTAGGCAGTATGGCTTGGGCATGTTGTTCAAGTATGGTATAATAGGTTGTAAGCCTATTTTAGTGCCATTGGAGTATAATAATAAGATTTTGATAGATACACGTGCGCTTTTGAAGGACCTACTATATATAGATGCATAGTGGGTAGCTTGATCTACATGACCATTACTACGTCATATTTGAGCTATGCTATTGAACTTGTGAGTTAGTTAGGCTCCCAAGAAGCGGCACTTGGATGTGGCTAGATATATAAAGTCCAATATGATTATGGACTTTTATATAAGGCTGGTAGAGAGATACAACTACATGGGTATACAAATGCTGATTAGGGTGGTAGTGTCTCAGATAGGAAATCTAATAGTGGCTTTATGTTTTCATTTGGGAGTGATATAAGTTGGAGCAATAAGAAATAATCATAGTTACCTTGTCAAGTAAAGAGGTAGAGTACAAGGGTGCTACTATGGTGGTAGCTTGGTTTCAAAAAGCTACTTGGTAATATGGGTGAACCCATGGATAGGGCTATTATCCATTATCATTAAAACATCAGTACAATATAGCTGGCCAATAACCCAATCTATCATGCTAGGATGAAGCATATTAAGGTGTATTATCATTTTATGAGGGAGAAGGTTATAGTAGGTAAATTGGATTTGGTATATTTTAGCACAAAGGATCAGGTGGTTGACGTCTTCACAAAGGCATTAGGTACAAAGAAGCTCCACAAGTTTAGGACCATACTTGGAGTGTAGCATGTGGAGTTGAGCTCAAGGAGAAGTGTTAAGATATCAAGCTCAACTAGTGTTGTTGACATTGATGACCTGCTTGGGTAATAGCTTCCACAATTATGTCACTCCTAGTTGGGTTGGTAAGATTATGGGTGATATGTTGCTAGGCGATTTATAGCTTGTGTGATAGGCCACTTTGGTGTACTAGAGTTATGGCATTATTATAGTTCCAGCTCATGCAGTCAATTCACACTATGGACCGACCTTTATATATTATAGTAGGAGAGTAATTTCCCTTATAGTATATACTCTTATCTCTTTATGTTATGGTTATAGAGAAGAGAAGAGAATAGAATAGAAGAAAATTCAGCCATCCATCTCTCTTGTGTGCTTATTGTGTGTGTGTGTTTTTTCTTGCAAAGAAGCTTAGACTGATCCTCTCCTACATTTTCTTCTCAGTTGGGAGCGAACATAATGTTGGTTATTGCTTGAACTAAGGGGTCGAGGATACTGTTGCCTAACTCTCTTTTTCTTTGGAGATTGGGGTGCAGTCCATGCGGTTTTTGGGACCCAAATATAAGGGTTTCCATTTAAGAATCCAATGGGGCTCAAGGTTTGGGTAAAACTCTACGGCATGGGACTCCCATTTGGTAGATTTCCCACTCGCTAAATGGTTGTGGCTACCACGTCTTTACATGGGCATCCTTTGGCTGGCTAGGGTACTCTTGGGTATCCACTCCTTCTTGGTAAATGGTGTTGGCTACTACTAGGTTTGTGCATGGGTAGGATTTTGGTTTTGTGGTGGTGGCTTCTAGGTCTTTGCATAGGCATCATACTTTCCTTGGCTAGCCAAGGTACTCTTGGATATAAACTCCTTCTTGGTGACCTCCCTAAAGGGTTATTAAGATTGAGGTTTGGGATAGTCTTTAACATCCTTGCCCTAGCAAGGTTTTGGATCTCAATAATGGTCTAAGGGGGTGGTCGATATCCAGTGAGGCTATGTGGAAAAGTGAGAGGAGTGTTAATTCTTAGAGGTTACCTGAGGTGACGGCTTGCAAGTGGGGGAAAGGAATGTGATGTTGATAGGTTCAGGGTGCCCTACTCCACTAGGGGTACATGACCATTCCATGGGGAAGGTCGAGTGTTGTGATTCTTTTCTGCCAAACTAACTACACAATCAAATGGTTGCAATCTATTCCTTCCCCAAGATGATACTCTTTTTCATTGTACATGCGGGGGTCACATAAAACTTGCAAGATAGAGGTTTAGTTCTAATATAAAATTTAGCTTCAAAACAGCTAATGGACATAGATTGAGAATTGTTTATTACAATAAAAGTTGGTGTGAGGAATGGGTGGCCTAATGAGGTATATGTCTCTCCTAAGATAAAATATTGTGGCTAGCCTTAGTGATACGCCACTAGATGGTCTTTTTAGGGAAACTCTAACTCAAGAAAAGCCGGTTCCACCACTAGTTCTATTTCAAATGCGTGAGCATAATTGGGATGTGATTTCGGGCACCATCCAATCATGCAAAGCTTATCCCTAGATTTTGTGGAAGAGTATCCATGGTTTCTAGAACTTGAATCTAGTCCAATCGTGCGAACCTTGTCCCTAGCTTTTGTGGAAGAGTGTCCATGGTTTCCAAAACTTGAATCCAATCCTTAGTGTTGGCAATCTCTAGGAGGGGCTCATATTCTTGGTCCTCATATTCACCATCCAACACCTTGTTACAAGCTCTATAGATATTAATCGAAGTGGTGTGAGCTGTCATGTTATTTGCATGCTCTACAAATATCGAGACTGACGTAGTCTGAGTGGCTGTGTTGGACTCATTGGTGAGAATGCCTTGACCCACGGGATGAGTCTTCCATGTTTCCAAGATTATTTTCAAAGATTGATTACCCTTGCATGTACAAATGTTCTTGGTTTCCCAATCGTGGACTAGGCTTACATCTCTCATGTAAGGCCTTCCAAGGATCATCATGTATACCGCTCTTCTCTAAAAATGTAATGTGTGGAAGCTTAATCGGAAGGTCTTCATTTTTGCATCGTGTAGGATGCCCAAAGGTTTAGCTATGTTCCTATCATAAGCTTGACCACCACTAGGCTTGTGCCTACAAGTGGTGGGCTTCCCAGCAATTGTTTCTAACACCAGCACCACCATACAAGATTGTAGAGATTATCGCTCCTTTATAAAACCATAGGTAACACTATGTGTATTTCAGCGCTTAGTATCCCATCTTGTTCATGGACACTTTTGATTGTTCTTTGGTTTTGGTTATAGAGGGAGGGTGCTTAGTAGGTCATGCTCATCCTCCTCCTTAGAAGGGAGGGTGAGGGTGCTCAGTAGGTCATGGATCATCCTCCTCCTCCTCAAGAGGGAGGGTGAGGGTGCTCAGTAGGTCATGGCTCATCCTCCTCCTCAAGTTTAAGTTCAGCTATGTAGGCTTTTAAGTTCCCATTCATCCAATATGATAAGTCTCTCCAAAGTTGAGAATTTACTTATAAAAGAGAACTTACTACTACGACTTGGACTTTTGATGAGGATAAGAAGGCTACTGAATCCTACTATGTCCCTCATATAATATTCACGCTCACTTAGTTCGTACTCGCTTAGAGGTGGGCTTGGACCTACCAATGTGCATTGATCCCTCCCTACTAAGAGGCAGTGCCTCTCAAGGGGTAGAAATGAAGTTGTCACCTATTACATCAGAGAAAATATTATGGTGACTATGATGACCCATGGAAGGCCAACTTTCACCTCTGACTGAATCATCCTTCATTGCACTTGGTAATGCAAGAATCAAGTCGTATTGGTTTTAGACGCAGAGGCACTATAACTGGCTCTTTTTGTGGCCTCTTAAGAATGGTTACAGTTTCAGTCAAGGCCTTTGGTAGGCATTGAGATCCCCTCATTTCCTCTGTGATTTTCTCTAGAATGGGGTTAAGGATCTTGCTTAGGTAGGGTAAATGGTTTGTACTCAACCACTTGCGTAAGTCTAGATTAGCCTCCACCTTCCTTATGCAAGCTCTTGCTCTTGTTTCATTCACTCTTTCTCTAACATTAGGTTGGAGTACTCTGAGTTTATTTTGGAAGGTTTGTGTAGTCAATGGGTTTCTTCTCGTGTGTTGGTTTAGCAATTAATTTGTAAACTTCCATTGCTTTTAGCAAAGCACCATCCTTCAGTGAGGTGGTTCTACATCATGTGTTAAGGGATTCCTTATTACCTTTATAGACATTGATCATTTGTCCCCTACAGTGATCCTTATAAAGTGTCTTATTGTCGTACTTCTTATTGTATAACATTTTTGACATGGGGTTGCAAAAGATATCAATAATGACAGAGGGATAGACTCAGGATAGGAGAGTAGATAAGTAAGGTAAGGGTATAAGGAAAAGATTAAAGAGATGTAAACAAGCATAGTCCAAGGAGAAGGAGAAAAAAGATTAAAGAGATGTAAACAAGTATGGTCCAAGGAGAAGGAGAAATTGCATATAAAAGATTGTTTTTTATTTTCATTTTGTACTATGTCATGCCATTCAAAACATGAAAAAAACAATTAGAATTTATCAGTGGGGTGCCCAACTTAAATCTAGATTAAGAAAACCATATAGCTAGGTGTGGAATTTGGATGCCCAAATGAGCTAGATGGAAATTCCTAGCTTAGAGTTGGGTTGGGATACCATCTATGTGGATACCTAGCTACTTGGGTTAGGATGTGCAACAAGCTAGGTATGAAATCTAGTTACATGGTTATGAATTTTCACATGCACATATGGTATGAAATCTAGTTACATGGTTATGAATTTCCACATGCACATATGAGCATGCAAGTGCGCAAGTGCTTGCATGCACGCACACACACACACACACACACACACACAGAGTTA
The DNA here is from genome assembly GCF_041138505.1 of Cibotium barometz. Classification (NCBI taxonomy): domain Eukaryota; kingdom Viridiplantae; phylum Streptophyta; class Polypodiopsida; order Cyatheales; family Cibotiaceae; genus Cibotium; species Cibotium barometz. The sequence continues at coordinate 40,119,221 of NC_141071.1, read as the reverse complement.
GGTATGTCATCCTCCTACATCGCAACTTTGCCTTCACGGCCTTCCTTTATTTTTTAAAGAGATATTTTACACACACACACACACACACACACACTTGCACGCACAAATACACACATCGTGAACTACTATGATGTTCACACCAGGCTGCATATAGAGGAGGAGGGTATAATTTTCTTTATTTATAAATTTTTATAAAGATAAATATATGATGTCCCCATTGTTAGTAGAAGTAGCTAAAAAATGAGACATGTCATATAAATAAGTATACCTAATTGAAAATTAGAGCTATTATGTAATCATGTGATCTCAGAGTTTTTTTGGTTAACAAATACTTCCTAACTCTTTAGTAGAATTTTAATTTTGCATCTTCTTGATTTAAATTAAAGTTGGGTAGATATCGCCTTCTCACCTTACATATAACTCATGTAAATTAACATGGAGTCGATCTCACATTATAACCTTACATCTTACTCATGTAAATGATGTAATCTTAAAGAAGTTATGTTCTTGAGAACATTTTTGAGCATTTAATTAGATGATAAATGAGTTCTCTCAAAATTTTGGAGGGTATGTTAGGTGCATAGAGGGTGCATACCCCCCCTTCAAACTCTCTCCACCTCTTTTTGACACAAATATGAGAAGTAAATGCTTCAATGGGGATCAAAAATGGCCGAGGTACTTTCATAAGTACTCAAACCTCCTTCATGCTTCAAATGGGATGGCCTTTAACCCTTGTGGTATGTGTGTGGATGTTAAACTAACCCTTATATTATGCATGTACATCTCAAACAAATTATTCAATATAGAAAATACATTTTTCCCATTTATATCTTGATAATGATTATGACATTGTTTACTATTCTCATATTATCTAACAAAAGTAAAAACCATTTATACATTATCTATGACCTGCTATGCATTATCTATGACTTGCTATGCATGGATGAAAGAGAAAGCTTTTGAGAGCACTATAGCTGTTGTTACCTCTATGACTTGCTACGCATGGATGAAAGCGAAAGCTTTTGAGAGCACTGTAGCTGTTGTTACCTGCTAAAAACCCTTTAAAGAATCACTTTGATAAACTAATGCTGATAATACATTAGTGTGTTGAAGAGTATTTTAAATATTGTTGACCAAACTTCTTGATGAGACTTTGTACCATACAAGTTTTTCACAATAATATATGTCATTCTTTTCACTACTTTAGTGATGAAGGTTGTTATGGCCACATGCACATTCACAATAAAATTAAGTTTATGCTAGTTGGGAGCCACTATTGATGGTGGTTAATATTAATATGAATTGATGCTCAACATAAAAAAAGCATTAAGTGCTTCTATATCAATAGTAACTAGGGGGGGAAAGTTAAATGGTAGTTAAAAAAGTGTCCTAAAAGTTAAATGGTAGTTAAAAAAAGCATTAAGTGCTTCTATATCAATAGTAACTAGGGGGGGAAAAGTTAAATGGTAGTTAAAAAAGTGTCCTAAAAGAACAAACTCCAAAGCTTACACATCTAGAGCAATATTGAAGTAAGCCAGATCACCCTTTATCCCATGTTTGATTTGTATACATGTAATTTTATGAGAGAGAGAGAGAGAGCCTTTAGAAAATAACTCTTTAAAAAGTACACTTTTGCCAAGGTGTGCCCCTACCCAATTAGATTAGAATGTGTACGCACGTACATACACACACACATGCGTGCGCATGCATGTGCATGCACACACATGCACATGTATACTCTCTCTCTCTCTCTCTCTCTCTCTCTCTCTCTCTCTCTCTCTCTCTCTCACACACACACACACACACACACACACACACACACACACACACACACACACAATAAGCACTTTTATCCCAAAGACAAAAAAAGGAGGGTTTGTGCTCACAATATTTTTGGAGGGAGTTTTTAACATCACTTGGGTTTGGGGAGAGGGTATGGATGGTAGTAGGGAGGTTTAGGGGCCCAAGTACCATATGGTTATAGCATGATGAATGAGGGTGGGAAAGAGGGGCCTACATATACATGGGCCATGTTGACATTTTGTTCATAGGGGATGAAATCGGAAGGAAAGAGAATGGGAAAGTTGCACGCATGCCATCCCTATTTTTATTGAAATCACAATTCTCAAAAGCTTTGAGCAAAAATGATTTTATATAAATGATCATAGTTTGGAATAACGAAGAGTAAAATAATAGTTAAAGAAAGTGAATACTAATATGGTTCTCTATGGAGACAACACTAATGTTATGCTTTTGCCTTTAATTAAGGAACACCAATGCAGTTCTATGTGGAGGAAGGCAACACCAATGTTACTTTTTTACCTTCAATTACCAATGTGGTTCTCTATCAAGGCAACATCAATGTTATAATTTTGACTTCATTAAGGAAAGAAAAGTGCTTAGATGAGGCTACCTAGTTACATATTTCAATTTAAAAAAAGAGATGTTCAATATCTTTTTGAAGGTCACTTTATTTTTCTATTTAAGGCTAGCTACTAAAGATAATACAAGAAAGTCACCCTTTTGTTGAGATCTTAAGAACTAAAATTAATTTCGTTAGTGTTTTTATAAAAAGTTATTTAATATGTTTTTTTCATAACGGTTAAAGTGACAAACTTTGAAACTTCCATTCTACCTATATCACCAACATGGTGTGATGAGTGAGTTGTTTGGTTGCACTTGTACTAGTCCAATCTAGACTCATGATAACAAATAATAGGCGAAGTCTAATCTAGACAAATAATAGGCAAAGTCCAATCTAGACTCATGATAACAAATAATAGGTGAAGTCCAATCTAGACTCATGATAACACATAAGAAGTCAATATTATTATGGTATAGGCATATATAATTTGGTAATATATTTCTTTTATGAAAATAATATATGATGGCATATATTGCTTTTTGTGATTCTATCTTCATAATTGACTTAAAATTAAAAAAATTAAGGTGAACTATTTTTTCTCAGTATAAAAAATCATGTTTTAAATTGCCCAGTAATTTTTAAAGGACATCATGAAATAGCTATTAGGTTAACAATAGCTCCTATTTTCTCCTTGCATGCTAGAGTGCATCATATGTTATATCTTTGTCCATGGATGAAAGCTTACTTCTTATTGTGCCTCCTTACTTGTAAGCAGTTCTAAGACAAAAAATGCTTGGTTTTTGAAAACAAGATTTCTATATACAATGTGGTGGTGATCTTCTTAACTATTTCCTAAGAGAAAGAGCCATGCAATTTTGATGTTTTTCACCAGCTTCATGCTAGTTTATATTGTCCTTCCTTCTTTGAGGCTTGATTGAGTATGAACATGTCCATTTTCCATACATTACGGTTTTATTCAAGTACAATGTCATCATTGCATTGAGGTCCTTTTTTATAAGTTCCATTACATTTAACAACACTGGAGATTCCATGCTTGGTTTTGACAAAATAGAACACTAGGAGGATTGCATGTGAAAAGGATCAAAGGATTCAAAGAATGTGAGAACAATATCTTATGCATGATGCAATAGGATTGGTAAATAAAAGGCAATGGTGATAAGATGTTGACTACAATATCCTCTTTTAAAGGTCTGGGAAGCACATAAGAAGAAATGGCTACTATGATAATAATAACACTTCTTTCAAACAAGATGCATGTGTAGATACTCAAGATAGCTACTAAAGATAAACATGTATACCTTCAAGTGAAAACCTTAATTGTTGGTAACTCTAGATTCAAATGATATAAAAAAAGAAATAGACCCTTTTTGACAAGATGGATGATGCTTCACATGTCTCTTATGCATGCATTGTGATTTGACGAGCTCAAGAGAGGTTGAGATGTCTTTGATTCAATCCACATGTTCAAGAAGAGGCAAGAGTACTTTTGATCACACATTTCTGTGATTTGACGAGCTCAAGAGAGGTTGAGATGTCTTTGATTCGATCACATGTTCAAGAAGAGGCAAGAGCACTTTTGATCACACATTTCTTACCCTTGTCATTTTTTCCCTATAGTTCCAAAGCTACATTAATTACAATTCATAGTAGAGATGGTTAAACAAAGCTATTATGTTTGGGAGGCTCCTCAGATGGACTTGAATTAGTTGTGGCCAAGTTGACATCTACTATTTCTTATGGGAGAGCTACCATGTAGCAACTTTTTGTTAAGCCATGTGGTAGCTCCTCCATGCTCCTGGCTCAGCCTCCTCTCAATGACAAAAAGGAGAGATTTTTTTAAATAAAGATGTGTCTCACAGGCACTATTTTCGAGACAAAAAGAGGCTAGAGCTCGCGCTGTGGTAGAGCTCGATTCGACTCTGATTATATATATAATATATAATATATATATATATATATAAGAATGTTTCAAGTGGCGTATAACTATGTTATATATA